>NW_028259184.1:0-200707 GCF_977971745.1 Zootermopsis nevadensis
CATCGCTTTGTTCATAGAAATGACTTTACACGAGGTATTTTCTTTGCTTTCTCGACACTCCTGCTGTTTAAACCAGGAAGCAACTTGGCCTTTCGCCCCGCCTCAATTTGGAAATGACGGAAGTGTTATAGGAACCCGTTAACAGAAACATTGGAATTTGTGGTAGTGGGAGCGAATTCGACAGCGCTGAAGATGAGAAGAGTGTTGTGGTTGAAAAACCATCAGACAGCGAAGCAGATATTGTGAGGGACGCAAAAGACAAGTTAGTGAGCAATTTTCTATTGAAACAACTGCAGGGCGATTGGAAGAGGGAAAAACTTGACACTTTGTATGTCACGAATCTGTTACTGACAGGCCATTTAAATACTGTCACAGTGTTAGCTTAGTGGATATATAAATATTAGCATGAAGGGTTAAAACAAGTGCTGAATTCTGTGGGCACTGGAAGAGGTGAAATAAGAGCGCATACTGTATCATAAATGAATTAATACTTACTGGGCTCGTTTTGGAAGATATTCTTGTGGAATTTCTATTGTTTGACGGTACTTCAACATCTGAGTGTTCCACAGTCCAACCAATAGCAAGCAGGGCTTTCAAGGACTCTCTCACTGGCTCCTTATAACGCTCTTTCTCCTGAATATAAGACGACAGCTTTATTTTAGAAAATATTTTCCACGTCATACACAGATTCATGTGTGTTCAGAAGTTTCCATGACATCAAATGTACAAGTAGTTTAGAATTAATACAATGATTTATACTCGTCACCTCGCATTATAAAAGTGAATTCTGGGCAGCTGGCGGGGCAAAGAATGGATGCGGAACATTTGTACGGACATCTCTTCGAAAATGGCCTTTAGGAGAACTGATAAGTTGACGGAATGGAAGGTAACGGAACCGACCGATTGGGCTGAGCTCCCAGTGTAGGAGTTCTTTGTTGTTAGAAGCTGAAATATAATCTTGCATGTCATAGCGAAGCGTCCATTACAGTTTTACTTACATAGTCATTCAGCATGCTGTATGGTTCCAAGCGAGGGTGAGCTTTATAAGCATCAGACCACTGTTCTCCATTATACCCAACCATTATCCAATTTCTTACTGCCCCATGAATCATGATAATGTTCTGAGAACTGTTGGACAATATTGTTGAGATCGTTGTTCAAAACCACACTGAAACAAAGTTATAACATGAGAGAATTCAATCTATGCCATCAAATTGTGAGAATGCATATAAAATAATCATATTCTCAGTTTTCTGTAATGTATTATAAGAGAGAATCAAACTGATTATAAGAAAAAGTCATATAAACTAATAACATATAAGGTATTGCATGTGCGTCATATTGTGATTTATTTAAATAGTATTAAAAATATATTAAAATTGGCCATCAATCACAATATAAGATAATTAAAAGATTAAAATATCATTTTTACGTTCCGTATCGAGTACTCGATTTACATGTGGAACATTTACGACATGTTTCGGCTATATATAGCCATCATCAGAGTCGGTAACCAGCCACGATCCGATACAGTATAACTCCAATCTCTCCTAATACTGCTACGATATTACTTCTTGGTCCAGTATACACAACATTGGCATCACTACGAAATACAATCATATTAGTGACATGTGACACAACAACGGATGAAGATACAATATGAAGGACGTGAACATCATAAGAAAAATGAAAACTAAAAATCAGTAAAAATCAGTAATTCAGTTAAAAAGTTTATAACATAACACCTGATGATGGCTATATATAGCCGAAACATGTCGTAAATGTTCCACATGTAAATCGAGTACTCGATACGGAACGTAAAATGATATTTTAATCTTTTAATTATCTTATATTGTGATTGACGGCCAATTTTAATATATTTTTAATACTATTTAAACTAATAACAGTATCTAAATCTGTGGTTCCTGCCCAAGCCATCTGATCATGAACACACTGTGATGAAACCACTGATTATAATCACAATCAATTATTCTTGTTTTCTGCACCAGAAAATACTAAAACAGAACCACTGGAAATATTTGTCCTTCTGTTCATTTTCCCTTCTTGTCATCCAGTCTACCTCTGCGTCGCACATGGCTATTAACGGGTGAAACATGGCACTGTGCCACTACTAGTTACACTGCAGCTTGTATGGCTGTCGTCTGTACTGGCTAAGAACCACTGATTCAAGACATTACACTAAATGTTCATGATCTTATTTGGCACTAACTTAACAAATATTACTCTGCTCATGCCACCGCAAGATAACTTTTCATCAACTCGAAATGTTTCTCAGAATTAGACGGTGTTACTCGCACGGTCTACTTACTTCTCCCTACTCTGCAAATGGCCTTACTACAAATTTCGAGAAAGCAGAAGGGGGTACAGAAGCCTAGACCTAAGCAAACGCATTTCTCTGCCAGCTGGCAGAATGTCACTCAAGATGTGTTGTGGACAGAGAGAGAAGGAGACCTTGCGGCACTCGTATTACGTGGAAAATTCTCGTCACAATATTTTGCAACATCACAGCCGATTACCTTAAGATCAGTTTTAATATTGTTGTCTCATATGTTACTTGGTCTCTGAGATTTTCTGACCATAGTTTTGTTTATATTTATTTTTTGGCCAAGTATGCAACTTTAATAAAAAAAAGTTATTTTTTTATACATTGACCACTTGAGGAAACAAAGATGTTGGAAACATAACTTACTTTGTTCCACTTCCACACCTTCTATGGAGCCTTAAGGTTCATTACCATGTTCATACCAGTCAACAGTCTGCCACTGAACCCTCTCCTTAGCCAGATGGATCCAGTCCATGTCCTGAAACCCTGTTTCTTTAAGATTCATTTTCAAAAAAATCTTCCTACCTTTCCCTAGGTCTCCTAAGTGGTCTATGAATTTTAGATTTTCAACAAAAATGTTGTAAGCATATGGTATTGACATAATGCAAGCTACATGCCTTACCAATCACATTCTTTTTTTATTTACTCTCTCTATAGTAATGTTTTATAAGATTTTTCACTTATTTATGGCATTCGTTAGCTCGTCTTCCGAAATCCCCAAGATACAGAACTATTTGTCACATTGCCCTTGCATGTGTTGAAAGAATGTAATGGGTCGTAGAAATGTATAAAATTAAGGTTAAAAAATTATGTCTAATAATTTACAATGGTGTCCAAACATGTAACTTTTGCAGTTGTTACTGTGGAACAGAAACTTGCAAAAACAATAGATACCTGCTGGTATTTACAGGCTGTGGGTTGTACGGACCATCAGGATCTGTCCCTGTCTTTGAGCTGTACCATTCATCATCATAATTTTTGGAAAGAGAATAGTCTGGTGGTAAGGCACAACCAATGGCAGTCAAGCATGGAAGCGCTTTTCCAAACAGCTCTGGATCATAATCCTAAGATAAACAAACACTTTGTCTATTTTCTATTGATACAGCTGAGTAACATCTTCACAGCATGTAAGTACTGTCAAACAAATACTAATAAATACTAGTGGATGCAGTCTAGACTACAAGCTCCCTTTTAATGTCAGATGAGCTGAACCCATCACAGTTGGCCTTCTGAATTAGCTCCCAACCAGTAGCTATTCTATTCCTCAAAATTTGCTCGAATATGGGAAGAAGAAAACTGTGTTTTGTTGAGAGAAATGCAGTGTTATGCTACTTCCCACTAGCATAACTGGAACACATACGAGGCGCGTCCACAAAGTAAGTTTCCCTGGGGCCGTTTACAGAAACAAAACACAATTTCATGGAAATATTTATTGCAACAGATACAGCAAGTGTCCAGCTATTTTTCAACATATTCGCCACTGGAATTGAGACATTTGTCATACCGTGGGACCAACTTTTGAATACCTGTGTCGTAGAAGTCTGCCGCCTGGGATTGGAACCACTGTGTGACAACCATCTCCGCCTCTCTGTCATTCTCAAAACGCTGACGCTGACCGGACAGGAATTTCTTGAGGTGTAGGAAAAGATGGAAATCACTGGGAGCGAGGTCCGGGCTGTAGGGTGGATGATTAAACACCTCCCACCTGAACTCCTGCAGGAGACTTGCTGTCCGTCGAGCCGTGTGCGGCCTAGCGTTATCACTGACCGCACTTCACAGTCGGCGGGAGCTGGAATAAGAACCTCCATCTTCAACAGCTGCAACGATGCTACTGTGAGAACGCGGGAAGTGCCGTTAGTGCATGCGCCATGCTACGTCATTGCTCTATCACGTACGCACAGTCGCTTCGCGCAATATAAGGTTTGCTAGCTGTGGGACGAGTGGGAAACTTACGTTGTGGACGCGCCTCGTATATCAGATTATGGGTCTACTACCCTCAAAATATACTGATCACCTCATTCCCTCACCACCAAGCGGATTACAGACACTAGATATGGTAAACTACAAACATATCACATAGGTCAGTTCCTGTATTCAAAATTTCCAATAGCATTCTCACTCCCACCCCTCAAATTCACCCACTGCCTCATCTCCTCACGTAAACTTTACATGCAGCAAACTACAAATGCATAATATAGGTCAGACTCTACATTAAAGAATTATAATGTTCTGGTTTAACCCACCTCAAACTCACCAACCAATGGTAAACTACAAACACATGAGTGGATTATTATTTGTTCTGGCATCTTTTAATATTCTTTGTGGCTTACATTCACATACCACTGACAAGATTTTGAATGCCTGATACAACTTCTCAGTGTATAGGGTTGATAACTACAAAACAAAAAACAGCCATAAAACATGAAGGAATAACGCACAAGACTGTGAATAAAATAACTTTTATAAAGTGGCTCCAAGTAAAGGCCTCTGTAGGGTGACACACACATCCTACTGGAATCCACTGAACAGTATGATGGACAGATGATAAATTTTGAAACTATAAATTACCATTTTGGACAGAGAATCAAAGATGTTGCTGAACAGCATCATGGTCAACCTCTTCTCTTCATCACTGGATGCGCCGTACATCCCTTGCCCTGAAGTAGAACCGTAATACTTGGCACATCGGTCATAATGCAGCATCAGCAACTGGAAAACACAAGTTAGTTGAAAATGATAAGAAATAACTAAGAGTCTAAATTTTGTTTAATACTGTGATAAATATAATTTATAAAATTTTGAAGAAAATTGTTTAAATATGTTGCAGAAATTACTTATTACTTTGATATCCAAATCCATTTCCACTGTATATTCATTATAAATTATTTTATTATAACAACGAAAGACAACAAAGATTAGTTTTGGTGGTTGTATTAAAATAATGTATATTCTATTTTATTTTATTTCATTATACTTGACTTTACTTCAGTTTACATAAAAAAATATTTCTCTTCAAAAATAAATTTTTCGTGAATTTACACTCTGGAATTTTTATGTAGTAGTAATATAAATGGTCAAGAATCTGCATATAACTAACAAGTTCTTCCCCAAAATATGATGATGAAGAAAAAACATTTCACACTATGTATACATACTCTGAGGGCTACAGTGGTGTACTCTGACAGCTTGGAAACGTCAATGGTAAGCTTCCTCAGTAACTTTAGTAACATGCTTGGTTGCATTTGGCTGTAACAGAAATTATATCATAAGAAATAGGTGTTTTAAACACGAAATGGAGTGTTCACTGTCTGATAAAGAAAACAGTGTTTAAAAATTTCAGCATACTTCCAGCAACAAATGTTAATCCACGACTGACATTTCTACAGCAGTATAAAATTCAGGTTCCATACCTATCGACCTTTGAACCTGGTAACCCAAGAGCATACTTGCAGCTAGAATCCTCTTTATCAGTGACACTGAGAATGTATTTGCTGTTGGCCAGCATCAAGACAAATTGTCATCGCCGCACCATCTTTGTAACATTGTGCTTCCCATTTCAAAAAATCTGTTCATTCATATGTATGACTGCACGAGTTATTTGCCTTGCTATCAACATCAACACTGTATCAGCCACTAAGCAAAATCCAAAATCACAAGTTTGTTCATTTCATATTTTGTACAATAACATTAAAATTAAAATCTTCCTAAAACTTTGGAAATGGTACACCAAATATCTTTGAAATGAACGTTTAATACCGCTAAAATACTAAAGGAATACTGTGTTAGACATTGGTCATGCCTGAGGTACACTCAATACACGTGATTTTTTCAGTAGTTGGGCTCTACTCCCACCTTCAGCTGATTATGCAGACAGATCTTCAATAACTTTTTTAATTCTTAGTGACAGTGGTTGGGAATGAACCCAGGACTATTTAAATACTATGCCAGTGCTAACTACTAGAACACCTCTAAAACATATTTGCCTGTGAACAGGTTGCCCTTATACAAAATTAAATTCTCTCCAGCATTGACAGCGTCTTTCTCTGTATGCTCTTGCTGTGTTACAAGTAGGTTGCATAAGAGAGGCTCAACCAACAAAGCGAGGCAACAGAAACATGCCGTGCATCATTCTTACAAATTCTTCACCCAATTTTAATTAAATCTGACTGTCATAAGCGTACTTAATTATGATACTTACCTGGTAAGAGCCACAAGGAAGTCTGACACGGCTTCTCTCTGGCCCTTGGTAAGCATTCTGTTTTTGGACAGTCTGTACACTGTATGCAGAGTGGCATCCAGCAAATTGGCATAATCATCAGCTTCATTGTAGAACGAGGAGTGTTTGATGAGGAGTGGCAAGATGGAATTACCAATGTAACGATTCATTGCCAGTGCCATGTCAGATTCATAGCCATCATTCTGAAATCAAGCAGGACTTAATGAATATGGTTTAACAGCTGAAAATCTTTGAAATCAGTTAAGGTGTATAATGTAACAGCAACTCAGCCATAATTACAAATATTCTTTTCATTACAGAATTATCATAATACACTTCATAAGAAATGCTACTGTTTCCGCACCCATAATTCCAATTATATGTTTCTGTTCTTCAAGGACAAGGATCAGTGTTGATGTTAGACGATATGAGAATTGGCGCTTTTTAGTACAGAGAACAGGAATATATATGACAAACTTATTAATTACAAATAATGGTTTTAAGATTTTAGTATTGAAAGAGCTATGGGAACAAAATTTTCCATAATCATTTCTAAAATTATAATACTTACAACTTCATTAACAAATAAAAATGCTATCATTTGCGATTTCAAAAATAAAATGTATTAATTAACTGTACGGCAAACAGCTTACTCTGTCCAACATAGTCGCCGCACGGAGATCAGGAAGGAACGCATCTTCCAGGAGTTTGTAGAACAGTTCTTGGGTCTCAATACCATAAACTCTCTCGAGGAAGAGTACTATGCTTTGTTTATTGCCAGGAATGAGATCAGATGGCATATCACTCTTAGGCCGTTCCTCTCCTGCTGCAGGATTTGTAAGGGTGAACCTCAGACTCAGCACCCCCTGTAGGTCTTCCAGAGGCACCAGCGACCGCAGAATGGCTCTTGCTCGAAGAGACTCATTTTTGCCCTGGGAATTAACAAGCAAAGACCTGATTAAGCGACATACACACTTTTTTATCACACCAAAACATCTACTGTCTATATTAAATTCTAAGTCGTGTCTGCTAGGCATAATTTTCACTGTCATCTTATCACTGCAAGCAGTGGAATTTCGCTCATTGATCCTGATACTCCAGAAATAAGATTTCTTCAACCTGACAGACAGGAAGGGATAAGGAAGGCTAACATGACCAAGACTGAAGAGATGCGTCATAAATGAAGAAAACAGCGTATGTCCTATTGTATTTTGATTTTCATTATTAATCAAAAACAGCAATATCTCTGAAACAAAACAAAACTTTCAACATCCTGTAATCACTCAGCAATTACTATCAGTTTCTGAGCAAAATTATATATAAGATATAAAAAATTGTCTTATAGCTTTATTTTGTTTGTTTCAAAGGTTTCACATTTTAACTCTAAGACCGAAGTAATTGGTGTTTCTATTTCTTTGCATCCGTCACTTCTCATACCGCAAAATGCGCATGACACGTGGTACCAACTGCGACAATGTAAATAAGTCACGGCATGTTTTTTACAGAGATGTCACTGTATTTGTTACACTCATGCAAAGCTTTCTAGTGTGTTCTAATACAAAATGCAGTTTCATGTTACATGTGAAGAAAAATTAGCATTTTGGTGCGTGTGAGTGCTCACTACATATATATATATATATATCTCACAAATAATTTTTACGTGTTGTATGTGTATGTTAAATGGACTAGACAAAAAATGTAACAGTTATGCCTATTTGCAGTCCCAGGCATGGAATACTGCTTTGTCAGAAAATATAACTTTCATCAGACAGACATTTTAATCTCCTGTCCTCATAGGTATCAACCTAAAACATTCAAAACAAGAGTGTCTGGTCTTACAGTTTATAACGTGTGATTAAAAAAATTTCCAGATTGGCTGTAAGGTGACACTACTAGTCTGTAAAAATTTCTCCTTAATGAAGGCATAATACAATCTGTTGAATCGTTTTCCATTTTTAAAAATATAAGATGCATAATTTAAAAATAATGTGTTACGTGCTATCAGCCACCTGGTAAGTCACAGGTTTAACATTACTCTGTTAAGAGAAAAATTGTGTAGCTGAAAGCACAGGAGTTTCACGGATGCTTACAACAAAGGCAGAAACACTGGATTTTCTGTAACAGGACACCATGAAATGAGCATTTAATGTATTTTATAAAAAGAGCATAAATTTTGTTAAATAACCTGTGCAATAACAGAAACATCTGGAGCACAGCGCCCCAGCAAATCCACCAAAGTACAGTAGAAGTTCAGAATGGCAGATCCAGTGTCAATGTAGTCTTCATCTTCATCGCTCTCAGGCAGTGGATGTTCAAACTGTAATATGGACATCGTTCCTTCTGCTTCATCCATCAGCTTCCTCCTATCAGCAATGCGCTCTGACATCTGGAATGACAGAAACTCGCCGATTACCAAAAGAACCACAATACCAACAAAATATAAAACAAATCTGATACTTCTCTTTCATAAACATTCTCAATGTAAACATATTGATTCACTCAAGGGGAGTGATATTTCAAGCATGTACACACACACTCACCATAATTACTGGTGAAACCAACTTACCATAGTCGTTCTCTCATCAGGCCCTCCTCCTCTTGCGACATCTGCACAGGCAACAGAGATCTTATCTGACTCAAACCAACCCACATTTGAGCGACATCATCCTTTGTCTTACTGTTAATTATGTATGTCTTCTGTAATGATCTAATGAGCTCACCAATGCTGTCATACTGTCGCACCAACAAGCTGAAATATTAAACAATGCTTAACATATATAATTTTTTACATCTGTAAAAAATTATATATGTTGAGAAGCCTCTAGAGGAGGCTAGGGCTCGATTTTGGGCTGTTACGCCATAGTAGTAGTAGTAGTAGTAATTCATAGCTTAGACTTTTTCCAAAAAATGTCTATGTGTACATGAAAGTACAATGTTACGTATCTTGCAAATAATAAGAACTTTAGTGAGAATGAGTGTTATGTAACACCACATATGACAGTTACCATAACTGATTCTGGGGGGGGGGGGGGATCAGAAACCTTTAGTCATTGTCGTCAACATTAATCTCTACTGTCTGTATGTCTCAGCTTATGTACAATTCAGATGCCATTATGCCAATGTCATTGCTATACTGCAATACCGTGAATAGGTTAAAATCATTTTTTGAAGTTTGCTTGGACATCCACTCAGTTTATGAATTATGAATTGACACTAAGTGTTATCAACCATGGACTATTAAGACAGCGTCAGTAAGTAGAATATTCACCTAGAGTATTATAAGTCTCATTATTTCGCGTGACAATAACTTGATTCACGGAACCAAAGGACTGGTCTAAGGAATAAAAATATTTATAGAATTTTTTGACTTCAATTTAAACACTTTCCAATGGAACACATTTGCAGAACCAAGAGCATAAATTGCCTAGTTATACTTGTAGGTTAAAATTTTTTCACAGAACTTCAAGTTACTAAGCATAATTGCATTATAAGCCAACAATTCTTGGAATAAAGAAAGACAATAAAACAGAGGAAACAAATGAAATGAAAATGAAATATTCATGAACAAGAGGGACGCGCGGAAGAGGGTTTGTGTCACCGAGGCAACCGGCAACAGGAAAAGTGTCTGAAGAAACAATCACTGTCAACTTACCTGAACATTTCTCGTACAAGCTTAGATGTTTCAATCTGAGACTCTTCAGCCCACCTTACAATTGTACTAATTAATATTTTTCTGAAAACCTCTGTAACAGTTACATAAGATGGTTAAACAAGATATAATAAAACTAGTAAAAAGCCCATTTAAATTCAATGGGGAATCTTTCATATCCAAATCCCTCACTCTCTCTTCTTCTCCTTTATCCTTTTGTATCTTCTTCAAACCTTTCTCCCATCTCTCTTTCTTACTTTCTTTAATCCATTTCATACCTTCTTTCCTTCTTTTACTTGTATTCATTTCCAATCCCTTTCACATATCAGTATTCTTGAACCTTCCCATCCTTCGTAATAACCATATTTGATATGGAAAAATTTAATCTCAAGATGCTACATAATGTGGAAATTATCAAATTTAATCAAAATTCACTTATTCCGTTCTTGAGTTGTTTCATGAATATGGGCAAATGGACTGAAATGATTTTAGAAGGTGTTCCTCAAAGTTGCAAACACACCTAAACACGATAATAAATAATGATAAATACCAAAACAATCACAGCTCATGATAAGCAGTAAAACTGTCCCTAACACATTGCTGGGATTATGTAATAAGACTTAGGACTAACAGCTTACCTTCTGGTGATTTCTTTAAAGGTTCTTCTACTTCTATTCTTCTACTTCTATTTCCAGTTCTTTCACAGCGTTGATAAAATTAAATAAACGCTTGAATGGGTGAGACTTCGCCACATCTGCTGCGGGTTCCTGAAGAAAACATGAAAATTCTTAACTGTTGACCACTCTTGACAGCTTATCACAGCAATATGGACTTCCCTTACAGCAAAACAATACACCATCTTCACCTCACCTCAGTTTCTTCAGGCTCCTGCAGAGCACTTAGTGAAACGTAGGACATAAGCCTGTCGTGGAACTTAGCCAGACGCTCGGCCTTGCTCTTCTCCACAGGGGCAATTCTCCCTCTCTTCTCCCTCCAAGTTCTTAAAGCCAAGAATTGCATTCATCTGCAAAATATCAATATAAAACAATTATTCTGCAATTTTTCCACAAATTTAGAATTCTGTCAAATGAAGAATCTTTTTAACAATGATTTTTGTACAAGTTATGTTCTCCAGTTTTATGATTAACCTTCAAAGGTTGAAAGGGATATGTGTGAGTGGATGAATGGCACTATATTGTAATCATATATTTTATTTATTAATATGAGCTCAGATGTTGAAACATGTCCTATACGCTGTTTAGCGTCACGTATAAATGTTTTACGTAGCAATTATAATTCACAGACTTCAGCTATGTATATTCAACTGAAGTTCATACCTTTCCATCAGTAATGGATGTAAAATTAAAACAAGGCATGAATTAAAACAAACCTTCAGAATAATGTCAGAGTCCTGAAAAAAAAAGTATACTGCAAGACGAGATTTGTTTAACTTCCGAACAGCATCCATAGTGACCAACAGTTCTAGCTTGTTTTATACAATTCATGCTGAATTGTTAGAGAGAAAGAAATCCAGCAAAAACTGAAAGTACGAAAGCACTTACTTGCTCTCGAGGTGGGCATCTGAATTCTCTGGTCTTCTTAGCTGCAACAGCTGATGGCATGTCAGACTGCTTGATTTCAACGTTCCTTCTCAGTTGATCCTATAATAAAAAACATTATAGGAAACAATAACATGAAACTAGCACATTACTCATAAGATTTGCTATGACCAATCTTATGTAAGAACCACAGTAACATCCCTTCTTAGAGTGAGCTATATGATGAAATAGACAGTTAGGTTTCTTATTATAATTCTAATATTTGATTCTCTTAAAGAATTTCTTGAAGGCTCACTCACTTACGTCAAACAAGTTGCATCTTATTCTGTTTAACTACGAAACTTCAATATCATTCTAAAGCTTAACGACAACAGGATAATATTAAAAACTATACAATGAACAAACTAGTAATGAAGAAATAATTATTTCAGTATTTTTCTTCCCACTGAAAAATATATTTAACGTTCTGTGACATTTTCACGAAAGGCCCCCTTAAAAACTACACGGTTTCAGTAATCTTGATAACTTGTAAGCAGTTACTTAATCAGTCGGAAAGATAAATTACTTCAGTTTAGTTAGTGTGTAATGTAAGTCAGTGTTTCTATGATAATTTTAAAACTTAATTTCAATATAAACTTGAAACATTCTTTCACTCTAAATTCCAAGTACTAATAACAATATTTTGTGTACAAAGTTTAGACAATTATTTAGAAAATGTAGTAGTTTGTAATTTATACCCTAGGTTCATAAAAGACTTGACAAATCTTGCAAATTTCTTGCTTTAAATAGAAATTTGAACCTGCAAACTATGGCATGTAATTAGAATAAATTATAGTTTTCTGGCTATTACTGTCTAGAAGTAGAACTTACAGTCTGAAGATCACTAATAAAATCGTGACTGAAGGCGATGGTGGATTCCACTCTGTGCCGAAGCTGAATATCACAAAGGTGATGAAGCAAGTAACACATCTGAAGTTTAGCTCCTTCAGCCATCTTCATTTGTAACAAGCCCTTCTTATGCTCATCCTTACCATCTGCAAGGCACAGTTTATATATGAGCATATTTTTTACTGAAATTTGGGACAGGCAGGTAAATACAGACAATTAAATTTTGTCAAAATTCTTACAAGCAATCCATCCAGATAAATTCTGGCCTAGTGTACCGCTAAAGTAGGTTTTCTTTTATTTATTTAAGACCATATTAAACAGTTGTGACACAGTAATTCTGTTTACTGTTATGCTTCGCAGTGACTTACTTATCATGTAGACAATTTTTACCAATAAATTGTCAAGGTGCAGTCATATGGTCAGCAGCAGGACAACAAACTCTGAATGTAAGAAGAAGTAATAAATTTAATTTCACTCCCTCCAATGTGATAAGAGTTCATTTCAGATATCAAATCATCATGGAAAATGTGGGCAATTTTGTATCGTGAATTGACAGGAAAAGATTAAAAGTTATTCATACAGCTAACTCAGTCTAGAAATAACTTCACAGACCCTGTGTCGAGGCAAGAACAGTCGGGTCGTACGACACGACTACAAAACTGAGGGTTCGGGCCTAAAGAAACCTGAAATAACTGAAAATAAATGTAAAGTAGTTACGTATATAAAGACAGATTTTTACAAAAACTTTACGTTCAGGTAAATGGGTTCATTCTCAAGAACAGAGCTTTCATTTGACATTCTAAGCTTAAAAATGCAATAAATACACTGTATTTTGTAACAAGGACCACTTTATATACATGTGCGTAGACCACGGGAATTTAGATGTCGTACCTAAAACATTAATGGTTTAGTTGTATGCTAGTGGCCAGCTTGAATGCACATAAGCCATAATGCAAGGCCAAGAAAGGTTAATATTTAAATGCTCTCTCTTCCCAGCTTTTATCTCAAATTATTATACACGTACAAAAATTACCTTTCTGAAATGATTCATCCCAAGTCCCTGGATCAATCATGATCAGCGACTTAACAACATCTTCAACCAGGAACGAACGGTCCACCAATTTCAGCGAGGGCCTGAAAAAACATCGAACATTTTCATCAGTACACGCACAGCTCTTTATAAAGAATAAATCAAACCAAACCATTCCACAAATGCCCAAGTTTATACAATTTATACGCAGTAGTCTCTTGTAACTGGACCCACAAAAACTATCTTTAATCGCCCTGATGACGGAGGCAGTATGACCTCCGAAACGTTGGTTAACATCGACCAGACTATGTAGTGCAACAACCCAGAAGATGGCAATCTTCATACTCATCGCCCTGATGACGGAGGCAGTCTGACCTCCGAAACGTTGGTTAACATCGACCAGACTACACGGCGCAACAACCCAGAAGACGGAAATCTTTATCTTTAATTGAATTTATTGAATACGTAAATATTCGACTTAGAAGCAATCTGACTGGCCATATGATACAAACATATCATTTATTAAATTTTTTATCATTAATATAAAAATGGGACCCTGTGGAACCAAGGGATCACTGTACTTGTATTCAAACATGCAGTTTAAGAAATATTTAATCCAATTTGTTGCTTTAATCCAAACAGGATTGAACTGTAACTGCAAGAATAAGAACCAATCACATCACAGACTTCAATAAATTTGAATCAGGAAGGTAGCCTACAGGTTCCCAATATCAAAAAAAATGTAATCCTGATTCAGCATTATAAAGTTTTTACGTGCACGTGTGTGTACATATTTTCTCCTTTTTCACAGAGTACAACAAGTTTAACAACATTTTATTAGCAAAACAGAATTCTAATAATATTTTCTATTCTTCTTACAATAATTTAAAAATGTACGTCTGTCATATTCATCTGTGGTCTTACTGATTCTGTTTTTAGGCAGCGCAGGATCTTCATATAATTCCTTTAACTCTGGACCCAACGGAACGATATATTCAACCTCCCTGAAAGACAAAATCATTACTTCAGATGATTACCTAAAACTCAAAATTTAATTAACATATACTACAGTAACTTATGAATATACAATCAAATTAGGTCAAACACATGAACACAAAATTTTTAAGACTCGTCGTCTTTTAGTGAATCCTGGTTATTAACCATTCCCTGTACACCATTATATCGATTTAAGTCTGCATCACTTGTGGACCGATGCATTTTACCTACAACGGAGACTGTAGACGAGATAAACGTTGAATAGATATTGATTAATTTTCAAATGTATTTTTTACTTTTTATAAAAATCATAAAAAGGAAAACTTCTACTGAAAACACAGTACTTTCAAAAGATTTGACACACACAAAAACAAACAGCAGTAGCGTTGAATACGCTTACACAGATATGTACTTAATGTTTTGTATTATAATACTGAATTGTAAGTAACAGATGTTAGTATCCTTCGCATTCTAAAATCTGAGTGATTGGTGAGGAAAACCCTACTATAATCTTGTTGGATTAATTTACTATATTCATAATAATAAAGTTCTGTTGTAGTGAAATGCAATAAATAAATTAATAACATCACATTTTAATACACAAAGGTCAATGAGTTTTGTTCAAATGAGTGGCACATCATGTATTTGTAACAATATCCGCAAATGGAAAAATAATTGTTCATCTTGCGTAGGGAATGACCAATATTTTCATTATACTGATATTTTGTTACAGTGGAGTTCATTATACTGAAAATTTAATGTAGTAATAAACACTTCCCTTGGCATGCTGCATCCCATTCTGTACCGATAAACCACATAAACAGAACCTATCAAAATCATGTAAATATACATTTTGTCTGTTGTGACTAAATTACATAATACGACAATTTATACAAGATATATAAAAAGTACTCAAACCAATTATTTTTTACTTGACAAGATGTTTCACGATTGACAGATGCCACAAGATACTTTTCATTAACTTTCCTTACAGTCACAAATCAGAGTAAATACATCAAGTTTAAGGTTTACATGCGTCATGTTTGTGTTTTTTGATTAAAATATATAATAAAATTCAGGTCAATACACAAAACTTGATTTAGATGTTAAAATTTAAAATTTAAATGTTAAAATTTAAAATTTAAATTTGCGCCATTCATCACTATAAGGATGTTGAATGAAAGCGCTCTAATGTAACATCCTTAGTGATGAATGGCGCAAATTTAAATTTTAAATTTTAACATCTAAATCAAGTTTTGTGTATTGACCTGAATTTTATTATATATTTTACATCAATTTATATTTCTGATCAGTATTTTTGTCCTACGACCAAGCTGTCCTAGTCCATGTCCCATCCATGAGACTACTTACAACGAGTATCCGCACTAAATAAAAACTCACACGAGAACTACAACTGCTAAATAAGCTTCAGCCTGGAATTGTCATGGACTGTCCATGTTATTCATACACATTATTTTGTGTATATGTACTGCATATATGTGCACATGCATTACATATACCATCCACTTTATTTGCGATGAAACAGTGGGTAAGGAAATTCTACATTTTCAGAGACACCTTCATTTGAATATACTTCAGAACAGTAGACTGCAGGCTGCATGGATACTTGCTTCAAGAATATACAAGTAATTATAAGACAATTTTTACCTCTTCTCAGAAAAAATGCAATTAACAAGTTGTACCGAGAGCAGAACCATTGAACGTTGTAATTGGAAACCAACCGCTGGAGAATGTGGAGCATTTCAAGTACTTGGGAAGCATAGTCACGACGGACGCCCTATGCACCAAGGAAGTAAAAGCAAGGATAGCCATGGCCAAGGCAGCTTTCGTCAAGAAGAGGATACTTCTCACTAGCAAGTTGGGCTTGGAGATGAAGAAGAAACTAGTGAAGTGTTACGTATGGAGCAGAGACTTGGACACTCAGGAAGAAGGAACAGAAATACCTGGAGAGTTTCGAAATGTGGTGTTGGAGAAGAATAGAGAAGATCAGGTGGACGGATCGAGTGACCAACGAAGAAGTATTGAGGAGAGTCAACGAGCAAAGAAACATTCTGCAGGCGATTACACGAAGGAAAGCTAACTGGCTGGGACATATTATGAGAAGGAATGGGTTACTGAGTGATATCATCGAAGGCCAGGTTGAAGGAAAGCGAGGACTGGGAAGAAGATTGATACAGCTAACCGACGACCTTAAACAAGGAAAGAAGATGACGTTCCAGGAGTTAAAACGAGAAGCTGAGAATAGGGAAAACTGGAGAGCTCTTTTTGGGCAGAGCAATGGACCTGTCGTAAGACAGAACACTTAATAATAATAATAACTCAGATTCTCCCTAAACCAGTCTGGATTTAGTGGTCAATAGCTGCATAATTCATGCATGAGAACCAGTTAAAGAGGTGGTGATATAGGCAAATAAATTTTTAATTTTAAGTGTGTGCTATAAACAAGTGTCGCTAAATCCAAGTAAATACTAACAAAGCAGACACTTTGGTTTTTCTTTTAAATAAAAATTCTAAAAAATGGAAGTCAAGTGTAAAGTTTTGTAAAACAGATACATTTTTATGTTTTATATTTAGGAGGGTCTCATATTATAACACAATAGTATAATAGCTCAAATTTTAACATCAAACCAGTGCCTTCATATCACTACTTCTTAAATGGGATTGTGATCCAGAAATTAATATTTTGCAGATGCTCTACGTAATGGTGTTATTCAGCTGCGTACTTTCTACAGTTAACTACCTTCAAAACAGATAGAAATTAATGTGTCTAGAATAGCTAATTAATTCAACTCTACAAAAATGAGCAGATCACATAATCTCTAGTATAGCACTATATGCTTTTTTTACTCCTTTACTGACGAGGGCAGTATCTTCAGTCAACCATGTACTTTCACACAAAAGCGTGTGCATTTGACAAATTGTGGGTTGCTGAGTGCAGTGGTGACAGCCTTTTCCCTGCCAGGGCACAGTCACGCCTTCTACAGACCATGCGATGGAAGTAATATATGTGTATCATGAGAAGGTGCCAAAGCTGATTCAAAAATAGGGAACTTTAACTATGCAAGTAAATCGAGGACTGCCCACACGTCCACCAGTTTAATGCATCCATATGCCATTGACATGGCTACATCTATAGCAGAAAAACTGCACCAGAAAGTATATATTTACTTCCAAGAACATGAAAGTTTAGAAGAGATCATCCAGAGAAAAACACTGATCATATGACCCATGAATCCAGCTTAAAAATATTTTTATCAAAGCCAGCGCAAGCTATTAAATGACAAAAAGTCATTTGCAACAATTTTATGAACGCATCTGCGGAGAAAATATTGATGAAAGAGCCTTGATTACACTTGTTTCCTGGACTGGTCACAGAGATCCAAAGACAGTGAAACTCGCTCTGCCAAGTAAATATTTTGCTGTGTTAATCATTGCTGACAGAACAACAAAATATGTTCATCTTCTTCCTTCATAATAATAATAATAATCCGTGGAGTAACAGCTCCAGAGAGCCAAAGCCGACTAACTTGACTGCTGGTCTCACGTCCACATGCCTAAGCAGAGGTGAACGATCATCCGACCAGATATAGGGTGACGTGTGGTCAGCACGACGAACCCCCAGCCATTGCTAGCTTTCCTGACTGGAGTACGCTACTCATTGTAGCTCCCCAATTTCCTCAGGATGCTGGGTTGGCACCGGTCCCATACGCTGGCCGAAAGCTCACGAGAAAATTTCTTCTCCCCCGAGACTCGAACCAGCACGCGTTCTGTATCACCAGTCCGAAGCATGATGCCTCGGACTGCGCGGCTACGACGCGGGACATCATCTTCCTTCAGCAGTATAAAAATTACATAAGGCAGGCTGGATATCATGTAAGAGTCTGCTTGTATGTTTCTCTGCATGGAAGAAACCTGGTTATGCTATCCACAAAACATGCGACGCATTTGTAAATACAAAGTAAAATTCAACTTTGGGTTGGAGCCATGTCTCACTGTTGCTTTTATTAAATGCTCTTAAAGGATTTGCTTTAACTGTTTTCAGCATTTTATTCCCAATCTACACTTGCACTTTGATGCTGACCATGGCAGTAACTTGTAATACCATGTTATTCTCATGTGTAGCATGACCTTCGCAACTGTGTTGACAACTTTCAATAAATATTTCTGACACTTCAATTGATCTCAATCCAACACCTCTATCCAGTTGACCGTACATCCATTGGTGGGCTGCACCAGGAGCAAGTGTGACCTGCACTACTGCATTCATCAGCCCACAATTTACAAACTGCGTCCACCTTCATGAGCAAATGCATGGTCAACCAAAGATAGCATTCCTGTGAGTGCAAATTATAAGTTTTCAGATATTAAAACCCTAATAAACTCAAATAATTTGTACTCAAATGAACTGAATTACTACTTGACGACGGCACACGTGGCAAATTATTTTATTTTCCTGACTTACTTATCGTACGATCAATTAAGTCGAGGAATACTCCGACCACATCTCCCACTTGCCATTGTTTGCCAAATGACTCAGCTGCCCCACAACAAATCTTTTCTTCCTTTAAATCAAAGAGAATATCAAATCACGTCTAAACTAACATCTTCTAATTATCATACTGAAATTTGCCTTTATGTGCAGTAAAGGAAGCCATTCTTATAAGTTGCTATTATATTCACTAATGGCCACAGATAATTTTATAGTGACCTGAACAATTAACACAGCATTACTCTTACGCCGCAATGCTCCGACATTCAGAATGCACAGTAGTGTAATCAGGACCAGCCTTAAGAAAACCTGCATCCTCAGTTAACAAACTTTGTACTCCCACTGCACCCCCCCCCCCCCCAAACCCCATGACCATTTGTAATTTGTGTGTAAAATGATCAATCGTTGAAGGCATTGCATGATACTGATGATGATGTTTCATGTCATTTTTCTAAGATTTTGGGGCCTTTTAAGTTTTTTATATGATCTGGCACTTAAGGGATGACAGAACTGATAATAGTGAACAAGAATTGGAAATATATGAATCGTACTAAAGAACCAACCTGGCATTCAATTACAATATGTCAATATTCTGTTTGATATACTCATTTTAGAAAGTTAAACAATGAGAAAACTGTCAGAAATATCAATTTTAAAATGTTTTCATTTCATTCAATTTCGCTTTTATGTAAATGAAAAAAGTTGTTACATGTTCTGGGTTAAACTTATAATCCTTTTTCGCATACCTTCTCAGTAAGAAAGGAATTTCATAATAAAAATAAATACTTTTGCCTGTACGAAATATTTGCTGAATGTTACAGCCAAGTGGATAACAATCCTGATTTGTATTTTGGAGGTTCCAGGTTTAAATCTCAGCCCGGTGACCAAACAATCACGAGCGAGGTCCTTCCAGGAATTGCGAGGATAGTAACTTAAATTAGACCAGGATCACTTCCATATCATTTCCAATTCATTATTCATTAATCATCCAATCACTCAATGCTACGTAGTCAGAGCCAATGACAGCATGTTTAAATAAATCATTTGCAGAATATCAGCAATCATCTGCCATGTTTCAAAATCAATCTTTTGTATGTTTCTAGACTTAAATGTTAAATAACTGTGCTTAAATGTTTGCTATTTTATTTATAATTGTTCTTAATCATTCAACTACTTAATATTTAACTGCGGTGATATTAAAATAAAATATCCCTTTAGAAAGGCCACAACAAACAGATTTGATTACAACAAATTCGCAAGGACATGGAGGGATAAACGTCTTAAAATATGCATCCATATAGGCAAACAAATTCTATAACAAATGGCGGAAGAAAAACTGTGACACATATGCAGGTAATCCTTGAGGTGCATAGTTGATTACATGTACTGGGGCTACTCAAAACTGCTATGGGTGGTGGGCTGCACGAGCTTTCTCTTACAGGGACTTCACGACTGTTTACATTGTTTCACAATAAGATAACTGTTGTGGTGTTAAACACATCACTCAAACAGTGGATGTATAAACATAAATTAGGTCATGCGCTCGTGTGCCTGAACTGAATGCCACTGACCTACACTTTAAAACTGAATAACCACAAAATAAAATCATTAAGAAAGATGTTTAAGAATGAGGTTCATAATTTTGTGACATTACTTGTGAAACTCTACAGTTTCTCAGAAATCATAATTTTTTGTCTGCAATCTAAGATTTACTTCTAAATAAATCAAAGATAGACAACTGTAAAAATAAAGAAATAATGTCAAAATAAATGAACTACACACAAGTTGAAAGGCTCATTTACTTAGGTTCAAGGTGGCAGCAATGCATTTTATTATTTATTTAGTGTTCTGTCTGACGACAGGTCCATATGAACAGAATCCTTCCATCCTTTTCTCGGACTGGGACCTGTTCATATACGTTCTTGGCAGATGATCCAGAAGTGGTTTGCCATTGCCTTCTTCTGTGTGTATGGAGTATGGAGTAATTGTTGGGATGCCACAGAGAAACCGGGGAAGCCCCCGGAGGAAAACTCCGTGTTGCCTAGACCACGGCCTTGCCCAACACAAATTATAAATTCGGGCACCGTCGGGAATCGAACCCGGGACCCCAGGATTACAAGGCCAGCGTTCTATCCGCTAGACCACCGTGGCGAACAGCAATGCATACTAAAATAGAAATTATAATATAAACTAAAACATGAAACAAGGCATATTCAAAACTCAGGCACCGTTTAGCTCAATTACGCAGATACTTACGTTTGTTATTATAATAACAAAAAATTCACATTGCAAGCATACATATTTATATCCATACGGATCACCTCTAATATACCTTGAATTATCCATGAAAGTCACATTCTATTAGAAATGCAGTTACCTAGTTAATAATGTTAAATGATTCATATGGGCTGCGTGCAACCCACACACCACATCGGGTCCCTAACACAAGACATTTATTTACTTACTGATAGTTCTATCGAACAAGTCTAGGAAACAGCCCACTACATCTCCTACTTGATATTGCCTGCCAAATGGATCACTAGCACCAAAGTGTATCTTGATGGCCTACATAATCACCAAGTGACGCCAAGAAACAAAAAAAACAAAAAAAACATAGACACTGCATGTGAAAAATTGTCACCACAGTTTAAGTGATGTCAAATTAAAGTTTCACTGTCATTCAATACTTTCATCATACATCGTAACATTGGAATATAATATTGATTTTTCAGCGCAGATTTATAAATCTGAATATGAATAACTGATCCTCCGTGCTTGAACACTTGAAAATTTTTGTATATAGTCATTTTGTTGCCCAGTGAATGAAACATTTTGGTACTTTATAGAAAACGTGAATTGAAAAGTATAATAGTGAAGATGATTGTCTACTAAGATATTGCATCACCAGGTAATGCAATGGATGGTGATGATAACAGTTTGCAGTCAGTACCTTTGAAACATCAGTCAAGTTCTGCACGTTATAACATCCCAGAAGACAGTCATCTTCATAAAATCCACTGCCATGCAAACTTAATCTGATCACATTTAACAGTTGTAATGAATGCATAACTCTTTATCCTCATGGTACTTAAGTACAGGCATACAACTTCAGCCTTTTTATCAATATAAGTGCACTGGTACTTAATACTTAAATCCTGCTTCAAGGCTTAAATTAGGTTTAATAAACACTAAACTCCCAAATATCCATGTGTTGATTACTTGTTCATGACTTCATACAAGAATTTCTTTTTGCATAAATATGGACACATGTAAATTAGGCTTTCGACATCTTTCTGCGTCACACTATTCAATTCAGGGTGGAGGTTGGTTTTAGGAGGGTCTACAGAAGATATGAACGAACAATCTTGCTTATGGTTACTTATAGTTGGTATCAGCGGCGGGAAGAGGAGGTTTGTTCCAATGGCCACAACTGATTGACTGTTTCTCATCAAATATCATTGACAGTTCCGTCAAAATGAGAGTTAACACTTGTGAATCCTACGTATAATGGCTGAAGTAAATTGTACTGACAGTAAAACAAAGCTTGAGTTACCTGACAAATTTTAGACTAGAAAATCAGCGATAAAATTAGCCATAGATTTTGGGATAGCGATACAAACCATACGTGACATAACGAACAATAAAATTAACTTAATGGAATTTGTAAGGAACTTTGATAGTGGTGTTTCTATCATATCAGTAGGTGAATGTTGCATTCCTTCAGTGGTTAAACCAGTAATGAGCAGAAGGAACATCAGATTTTGGCCACATCAGCGCATAGAACACCAAGTTTTTTTTTTATGAAGCTTCGGGATTGGACGAGTTCAATGCATCCACCAGTTGGCTGACCAGATACAAGCAACAATACTTTGTTCATAAAACTGCAGTACAGGGAGAGAGATATAGTGTCAATGATGCCACATCTCAGGTATGGTCTTCTGTGAATTGGTTTGATCACAGAGGAAACTTCTTTCAGGTCTAGAAGAAGATAATATTCAAGGCTTTCCTAATAATGACATTAGCAAGTCTGAAATTCTTGACATGGTGTGTGCTATAAGGAGTTTTGAAAATGTTTACAATACAACAAAGAACGGCTATGAAGTCAAGCATGTGAACTGACCTTCAAGCACATGTCAGAAATGGGCATCTGTCAACACTGCCATGAAACAAAAGGGAGAAGATGAGAAGGAAAATAAGAGTGAAGAGGGAGAAAGTAATGAATGTGACAGTCGTAACATGGTGCTACAGTGCGTGGACACTTTGCTAGACTACGTGGGTCAGAGAGCGTTCACATACGGTGATACTACAGCTGCCAGGAAAATCCAAACTGCTGGCTGTGAGGAGGAGTCTAACCGTTCACAGTAACAGGCAGCCATTACAAACCATTTCTCAAAATTAATATCACTTGTGTAATATATATATATATATATATATATATATGAAAGTAAATAGTGAAGCTTAGTGAACGCAACAAACAAAATATTTTGCATTACCTGTCTTTCTCAATTATTTGTGTTTCTCCCTTTTATTAGCCTGGATAAGTGGGAGCTTATTGTACATACAACCAGACTTTATTAAGCATTCTATCCATGAAACAGATTATCTCCAATTTAAAGGCATCTTTTTAAGAAGCCTATCACAGACAATATTTAGAATGCTGAAGATAATTTTACCAATTAAATGTTAAGTAATTGATACCACCATATTTTTATATGAATAAAAGAATGAGTATCCTAAAAATTGATTTACATAGACATATGATAAGGACACTAATAATTCCAACTGTTTATCCAAAAGAATAGTCAAACTAATTAGAACAACAGTATTATGCCAGAATTTAGTGCGCAAAGTGCACCTTTGTGTTGCCGCTACGAGTATTTTATTTTTGCAAGACATCTGTCTGCTGGATAATTATGTGCAATGCATCATAAACTGAGCACATATAAGCTACATGGCAGAGTGATAGCAGAAAGTTGGACAATGCTTTTGACATTGTACACTTAACAGGTACAACTGTTATATTACTGATATTTTTTAGATCAGTGACTTTTATGCAATATTGTATGTGACACGTTATTTTTCTATTACACTGAATGCAGCTTCACTAAAATGAGTCCAGATTTATAGATCAGATGTCACTGATTACTGTGGTATCAGTAACAGATCTAGCAACACAATGATTATTGATAGTGTAGTTCTTCTGGGTTGTCACATTATGTCGGATCTTAGATAAATACCAATGTTTCAAAGCTGTGAGAATCTTGGGGTCTCAAAATAATTATTAATGTAACTTGAGAAAAATTGGACAACGAGGTACTTACATTATAGCCATCAAATGCCCAAGTGTATTCATCACTGCCAAGCTGACATCCAGGGCTGCAATCAGCATGTGCCCAACCAACGCGCATTGGGCCTGCAGTCATAATCTCAAATTCAAAGTACCTGCCGGATTAACGACCACACAAAAGTAATGGATTATGTGTAAAATACAACTACAGGAACACAGTGGAACTGAGAATGAATTTCCATATTGGGAAAGCTAAAATGTTGAACAGCACTGAAGAGTTGGTATTTAATTCTGATTCTGAAAAACAATGTCTCTGATATAGAATGCAAGCAACCTCAGAACAAAGTGATGATACTGTTGTGACACAAAGCATGACACAACACAAAAGGGGAAACAGGGGTAGAGTAATTCAGATTATGACGAGCCATTTGAGGCCACCACCCTACACAAAATTTGGCCATGAATAATTTATAATTTATAGTAGAACATCCCAAAAAAGCAAGAACTATTTGGAATAAAACTATAACAGCTGTGCAGCAGATATTAGATTTTGTAATAATTTATAAAATCGGGATAAACACATATGATAACAGAGCACAGTGTGCCCACTGATAGAACTAGCATACGTATAATTTGTATTGGATATTTTATTGCCAAATCATATAAAAATGTACTGAATACACCAATGTGAATGAAACATACTGTGAATTTTACAGGACAAAACTACATGTAAAAATTGTGTAGAAAGGGTAATAATATTTAGTACCAATTCTTATAAATCAAAAAAAATTTCTATAGGGAACAAGAAATGCCATTTAAAAAGTTACCACTTTTTTTTCATTCCATCAACAGCAGCAGTTTTTTTTGCAACTAAACAATATTATCAAAAAAAGAAAACTTCTGTGTGTTGATAACCATTTTAGAATCATCTACTTTTACTGTCATCATGAATATATTGTATAAAATTGACATGAGTCAAAATTGTCTATACATGTTATTTTGATATCCTCAAAAATATAACATGTTATATTTTGATTCACTCATGCTTTTCAGTTGCTATACAGTAACTTACCATTTTCCTGTACTGACTGCATAATTCTTCTGTACTCTGTATGTTCTGAATGCCATATGCTTACTTTTTGCTGCTTCAGCAAGTAAGGCTGATACAGAATGATGCTGTTACATTTTCTGTTCTCCTAACTCGCAAATTAAACTTTTCTAAACCTCCTTCCTCTGCCTATATTTCTAATTCGAAACATCACACACTCCATGGTGCAGGATAATCTTTGAACATTTGACTGTTACAAAGCATAATTAGAACATTTTAATGTCAAGGCTTTAAGGCGTTAAATTCAGTGCCACTTAGCCGTTGTTCCAAAGCTATATGAAAAAAAATCTTGCATAATTAAGAACAGAGAATAAACCAAATATAAAGTCTGTTGAACAGTGCACATGTTGGAAATCAACACAGAATTAAAATTTTTGTTTCCAACACACCTCTGAACGACCAATTCCTTAAAACATACCTTCAAGTTGCTCTCCAGTTGGAGGATCAAGGTTGTATCCGTAGGCCAGCAATGTTCGAACAGTCTCACTTGCTGTGTCCCTGATAATACAAAATAGCGAAGTTATGTACACCCACAACATTCAGGAAATTTTCTGAGCTTCATAGCTTACCTTCTAACACGTTCACTGGTGGGAATATAAATATCAGTTCAATCTTTTGCCGCCATATCGAAACTTCTACCAACCAAATTAAGACACACTGTAACCTCATATTATGACAACATAGACAGAAATTTAGAAAGTATTATGCAAGGCAAATGTTTCCAAAGGACGAACAGAGAGAATGAAAAAAACCCAATAATAAATGTAAAAACCGTGGTCAAGAATGCCAATAGATTTGAAAGTTTCCAAACATCCTTTTGCTAAAAAATTATTGTTTCAATGCTTTCCTAAAACAATGTAATTTTAAGATAAAATCTGAAAATCTTTAGGTGGTTTAGGTTACAGCCATGTGACATGCACAATTTGAAATTTCTCAAATTAGATGGCATGTCTATGCACACCAACAAAAATGCATTTTTATAACTCAAGGAGCAAAGTAAAATATCACGGTACTGAGAGAAAATTATTATTTGTTGTCTTTCACAGATTATGGTAATTCACAGACATCAACTATAGTCGAATGCTGCGGCATTAAGGTTAAGTGGCTAAGATTACAATCAAAATTCAATGATTCACTGTAATGGTGGTTCCTTTCTGGCCTCTTCATATGAGATGTAAGGCTTAGTATTAGAATACAATGGGCTACAGCCATACTACATACACAGAAAACACAAATGCCACAGCTACAATTTAATACATACCGATTTGCTTTCTTGATAGCATCATCCACTTTACTGTAAGGAACCAAATGTGGACTCCTCTTCATATCAGAATCCTGAAAGGTATTACATTTTTTTTAAAAAAAATTTATGGTCACATACGCAAAAAACTAGCTGCCATTTACACTGTATCAGTCATGTAATGTAGGCAGAATGATTATACTTTATGTATTGGTATAATTTTCACATTTATATATTTTAATGAACAAAGCAGATAAGACTTGAGGTTCTCACAGCGGTGAGTATGAAGATATCCGTCTTCTGGGTTGTTGCGCTGTGTAGTCTGGTCGATGTTAACCAACGTTTCAGAGGTCATACTGCCTCCGTCATCAGAGTATGAAGATTTCTGTCTTCTGGGTTATTGCGCTGTGTAGTCTGGTCGATGTTAACCAACGTTTCAGAGGTCATACTGCCTCCGTCATCAGAGTATGAAGATTTCTGTCTTCTGGGTTATTGCGCTGTGTAGTCTGGTCGATGTTAACCAACGTTTCAGAGGTCATACTGCTTCCGTCATCAGGGCGATGAAGATTTCTGTCTTCTGGGTTATTGCGCTGTGTAGTCTGGTCGATTTTAACCAACGTTTCAGATGTTGGTTAACATCGACCAGACTACACAGCGCAATAACCCAGAAGACGGATATCTTCAAAGCAGATAAACTTTGTTTTATTTAAACTGTACAAAGAAAATACTTTGGATCACACTGTATGCTAAATATTGATCTACACTGAAATTACAAGTCAATTTTAAAGGGTACTGACGATGGTGTTTTACAATCGAGAACAATGAATTCTCGGACTATGTCCATCATGTTTTTTTTTTTTTAAAAAAAAAACTCACTACATTTCAGAAGCTGAATCTTCTGTCCTCAGGTTAAAAAGTGGGGAGGGACACTTACTCAGTTGGATCCAATAGAAACAGTTGTTGAGGTTAGCTCTTTCAGTGAGACCCAACTGAGTAGGTGTTCTTTTTAAAAACACAGGTGATGGACATAGTCCAAGAATTTAGTGACCCCGACTGAAATTACACTTATAAAAATTCAATACCTTCAAACTAAAATTACTCTTTATGTCTCAGTCCAGTCAGTCTTATAAATACGAAGGAGCAATTTAAGGTAACATTAAAAAGATACTTAATTACACACTCCTTTTACTCTGTCGATGAATTTCTAATGTTTACAAATAAGTGATAAATTTTATTCTGTGTGTGATGGGTAGATCTATTTGTAACTTATCATTTCTTTAGGTGAATACTTTGTTGTGTATTATGTGACATTTATATAATAGTATGAATTGTACTTTATAATATGTATTGTATTATTATTATGACCTTTTCCACATCCTATTGTCATCTGACTATCTTATGGATCCATGGAATGTAATAAAATATGTACGTACGTCAGTGCAGCATCTTACATAAGTGTGTCGCTCTGAATTCAAAATTAGATTTAATGAGAGAATCATGTTTTCAGAAAACACAACAAAATAAAAATTCATAAACCCACTGCAATAAGTAGGCAAACTTAACCTCTGAAGTCCGAATGGGACATGTGGCCCAGTAGGAATATCCAAATGGGAAAATGGGACACTGCTGCCCCATTTCATGACATTATTAAATGCTTTATATACATATAAAATAAGATACTCTTTTGTCTGAAATGCTTTTATGAGCTTCTAAGACTGTCAGAGATTTATTTGTAATTGAATAATCAACTTTGAGGCATGGGTTTCTTTCAGTGACATCGCAAAAAATACAAATATTTAAAACACCTAAATGTGGGGGGGGGGATTTAAATAGCTGTATTTTAAAGGTTAAGATGCATAATTACCTCATTCAAGCCATACGTCCACCCCTGCAGAATTCGTTCCTTTGCCCACAGATTACGGGTATTTTCTGCCAGTTGATCCACCAATTCCTCCATCTTAGGAGTGAGAGCTATAGCACTAAGATCCAATGGAGCTGGCTTGTAGCCATTTGACTGTAGAAATGGTTCATTTGGAAGACGAACAGACTTGATGCGAGATGGAGGCTTATCCATCGTTAAGTAGTAGCCCAAAGCCATTACAGTTCTAAAATAATAATAGTGTTTACACATTCATATGTATTTGTTGCAAATACACTTCAACTTTCATTAAGTACATTGCCATAAATTATCATATTTATGTTCACAGAAACCCTTGTATTGTCAGATTCTCAAAAATTAAATGTGTGAGAATCAGAAAAAGGAGTTATATGTTTGTGGATGAAGATTGCCGTCCATCATCGGGGCAATCACCCTGATCTGCCACATGTCGGGGTGATCACCCTGATGATGGAGGTGGCAAGGACTTCTGAAACGTCGGTAATCTTCTACCAGACTACACAATGCTACAACCCAGAAGACAGGCATCTTCAAGGTTCTATCTATGGATAAGAAACATGCAACATTTTGACCTGGCCATTCCCTCTTCTTGTTCGCCACTCCTAAAGTTCTGGAACCTCCTCCACCTCTCCATCGATCAAACAACTCTGACTGCCCAAAAAGTACTTTTCTCTCTGGCCTAATCCTGCACTTACCTCAATATAACACAATGACTTCCTTATATTTTAACCCTAAAGATGGAGGCAGCAGCATGTTCTCCTGGTATATGACCACAAAACTCAATAATCTCATGAATGTTTTGTTACGCACATATTCCAGTATCCCTTATTAGGTTGCTGAATGTATTCATTATGAGAGCAAATCATAATAAACAGGATTGACTTATTTTACAAACTTGCTTAGTTTTAAATTACAGGCCTGAATGGAAAATTTAACTCCTAAATTTTAAACTAGCTAAATTGTACTGTATAATGTAAAATCAATATAAGTTTTTGATAACTTACTTCAGTGTCTGTACAGCAAGTTGGGAGTCATAACGTTTCTCAGCTGGTGGCAACCTCTCAAACTGAATGAGACACGGATGGATCTTTCTCACGCCATCTCGTCTTTCGCCATATTGCCAGCCAGCTTCAATGTTGTTCGTAGCCCACATTTCATGAATGTTTTCTGCTAGACGGTCTCTTATACTCTCCACGTAAGTTGGAAGTGTTACCTAAAACAGAAAGGAAATTGTTTTACAAAAAGACAACCAGAAAAAGATGCATAAAATTGTATCTAATAAAATTTAATCGCTATAACAAATCGTCATGCAAATTACCATCACATGTAGCTGTATAAACACTTCAAGCTTTCTGCACAGTACAAAGAGCTTTATTTTATTTGACGGATGAATAGGGGAAGTAGTTTCTTGTGTATACTGCAACACAGAGTTCACTTACAATCTGTTCTAGCCTGCGTCCACACCTTAGCTATATAATGTAATGTTTTAGAATACTAAATTTATCTACAGAATAAAAATTCCCAGCACAGTGTGTGTCGTCTTATATGACAGAAAAGCAGGACATAACGGATGATGCTATGTCCCGCAGAAGAATCTACTCTTATGGGTATTTAAATATTCTTCTAAAATGCAGCCTATTGTAACGTTTTTAAATGTTCCTGTAATATTTCTCTGTACAAAGAAAATAAAGCTTCCTTCACAGCATTTGAAAAACCAGACAAAATATATCCTTTTCTTCTTATCAGAAGGTAAAACACATGCCGGCGCAGTGGCCACGCGGTCTGAGGCATGGACCTCGTGCGCCTGGCCGCTGCAACCATGAGTTCAAGTCCCACTCAAGGCATCGATGTTTGTCTGCGTCTTAAAAATATAATTATGAGAATGGCCAATAGAATATTTTACTACTTTTAACTGCAATCTTACATTATTAATAATTATTACATACAAGACATGTGAAGTAACAGATTGAGAAATGTACTAACAACAACCTCTTCTAATACACAAATAATTAAGCACTGTTGATAGCTCATGTACCAAAATGTGTATATTGTAAATCATATATGTTAAAGTACTAATAGTTCAAAATAAAATACACCTGAAATCAGAAAATGTACCACAGAAATATTTGAATATCTAGTAATTAACTAGCAGTTCACTTACAGCTGTAGTGTCAACGGGTGTTGGTACAAAGGCAGTATCATCTTCCACAGGCCAAGGTCCAGAAAGAACAACCTTATTAAGGTTTCCAAAGTAAAAGCATGGATCAATTGACAACACTTGCTGGGGCAGTAAACTTTCAACCAGTGGCGAGAATTCCTCAGGAGGAAAGTACTTCGAGCGGCCGTGGTCACCACCGAGAAGAAATCGGCAGCTAAAAATTGAGAAAAAATGGTGCAACTACCAAGATCTGTTCTTGAAGACAAATATCTTTAACAATGGGTAATAAAGATACGCTGTTCTGCATTATTGTTACATAAAAGGTATGAATCCATCTTACAAATGGAAGGAAAATGATATAATTCCTATATTTATTGTGTGGTATGCCCTAAAAACACAACAATACTTACAATACAGTATGTACATTTTCCTATTTTCTGGCGTATGGGACTTGGGGCTTGTGTTAATCTTTGTTCTTCACATAATGGATTACTTTTATTTCAAGAATAAACCCAATTTAAAAGATGAATTTACAGTTCTGATAGAGTCTATCACATTAATAGTAATAAATGTGCGTATCTCTTTCTGTAAAACACAAATTTAAAATTTAGTATGTAACAGAAACACAGATTAAAATTCCATTGAAGTTAAATTAGACATTAAAAATATGGAAAGGTAAATTGCATGGAAAATTCACAGTAACATAAAAACTACAATGATTAATATGTAAATAATTTCTATAAACATATTTATAAATACTGAATACTGTACAGCACAGACATGGTATTAAATAGACAAGTCACAAATGAAAGATCATTAAGACTAATGTGAAGATATGGGCAAATACTTTTCTCTGTATAAAGAGCAGAAAGATTTCCTATTACAGAAATGAGAATACAGTAAAATCCCAAATATCCACGTGCAGATTATCTACGCATTACTTTGCACTTTTTCCGTAAACGAAGACACACGTCAACTAGGCTCTCAACCTTCTCCTGGACTGCACTACAAAAACATTGCACTTCTAAAAGAACTGGGGTAGCTTAGTCAGTGTAGTGACTGACTACGAGCTGAATGAACAGGGTTCAATTTCCAGCAGGGGAAAAAGATATTTTCTCTTAGTCTCCATTTCCAGACAAGACTCTGGTACCTGCAGCCCTTTCCCTAGGGGTAAAGTCACCAGAGCGCGAAGCTGACCGCTCCCCTCCATCTAGTGCTGAAGGCAAGAAAAGAGTGGAGTTAAGTAAGTACCAAGGAGACTGTGAATGTTTGAAATACACCAGTGACAGAGTAATGTCCAACACTTTGAGATTAAATATACCTAAGTTTGGATAGAGCAGCTAATTACTGGAAAGAACATGCCATCATCCAAGTTAAAATTCCCGAATGACCCTTTCACAACGCGTCCATTGAATGTGAATGTTATGACTGGAACTGTCAAATCCAGTGCACAGCCAATCACATCATCACCTTTCCTGATGTAAGGTTCTGTTGCTTCTGGTATCACAACAGTATTTCGGCCACCTGTACAGAACAAATATTTGTTAGAATTGTTGGTATACAATTATGAATATTTTATAGTGACAATAATAAATGGTCTTTGTCTGTAAGAGAGTAAAGGTGCGTATGCAATCCCAGAGAACGTTAATTGCACATTCTGGCCATATGCCAGACAGCTGTTAACATAGGTTTGAAATATGATGTAAAAATTAACTGTCAACCAGTACTGTACATTTCAGGTTTATAGAAGGATATAGTTCAGTTGCAAGAATTTGAAATTTGATTACAGAAAGGAAATTGAAATCTTTGGGGGGGGGGGCACATGCACGCATGCATGCGCACACACACACAACATTCATTTTGAGTGTTTCTAAATTTCAAAATAACATGTTTCTGCTGTCAGAATTTACTATCATATTAGGAGTTTCATGACTAACAAAATATGCACATTCTTTTATGTGAGATGGTTAATACAGCATCCTAGTCTATCATGAGTTCAAGTTCATAATGTTATGGCAAGTTCTCCATATATTGGAGCACGAGAAGCTGATTATTTACCATCAATCTTCCGCGTATATTTCAGATTAGAGTCCTGAAGAGCTGCTTCTATGCAGCTATGTAGGCCATAGTGCTGTCCTACATAACATACCTATACATTTTATTTTGTTTTCAGTCAATTGATCAAAAAATGGTGTCAGTATTAATGTAACGTAACAGTCAGAATAACTGCTTCATTAAAATAAAATGCAAGTTCTAGGTCATGAAGACGATTCCTGAAACAACCTGCAGTATCAAATTTTTGCTTCGTAGTCTGGAAGCAGAATGTGTGTAGTTGTTGTTCTGTGGGGTCCAAAGTTTAACAGATCTGTTGCCACACGGAGCGTACTTCTTGACATTTCACATTTAAAAGCCAAGAGATAAGACATTTCTGGGCTTGCTCATAATTCAGCACAATATTATCAAGAGTTTCTTTGGTTGTTACATGTCTTTTTGAGGTTTTTGTTTTGTCCAACACTGATCCTATTACATGAAACTTTGCCATTATCATGCAAATTATAGGTGTGGAAGGCACTGTACCTCCAAAGAAATTTCTATGAAACCTTCTTTAACATTCTGGCTCATGCTTTAAAAAAGGTACTCTATATGAATACAGTTTGTTCAACATTGTATTTCATCACACTACATTCTTATCATATGCACAGACGAATCCATATTTCAAAAAACGGTAGTACATCGTTCTCAATTTGTGGTAATTTTTCTGGGAAGAAACAGATAGCCTATCAAAGCTCTTGGTCTCATGATAAACTGAAGTCCCTGAATGAGTCTACCTCCTCTCAGGATTCTCTGAACAAAGAAAATGTTTCAATGCTGTTTTCAATTTCCCTTTAACTACATGCGAGAAATCCTTTCGAGAACTTACATTTTGGCCTTTTCATATTAATTTTTATCAAAACCAAGCCATTAATCCATCTCACCTACATGCACATTACTTTACGTATGTGGACCTCATGTAACATGATGTATGAAATCTGGAATATGATTTATGTGTTCTTACCCATCCAAAGGCTTCCTCCATCAAATCCATAGGAATACAAGTCATCACCAGTACCATTGCCACCCCATTTCTCACCGCCACCTGGGTAGGGTATATACCTGTATATAAAAAAAATCCACAGTCGTAATTAAATATTTAAAGAACCAAAATGCATCTGAGACCTTCAAATTGTTGTAGATACAATGGAATTTAGTTTCAATTATTTATTAACATGTACAAAACGCATAACCGCTGTCACATAATAAGTTCAAATACAAAGCAAGTGTAGTGAAAATAAGTAAGTAATAACTTTATATTTATATTTCTACGTATCATTTGAACTTATAATATATTATCAGCAAAAATAATGAGCCTCATTACAGGAAATGTGACTTCTAACAGACCTGGTACTGCTCCAAGTGTTCTGAACAGAGTTATGATAATGAACAATAAATGTAATGTAATGTGGTCCGCAACCCAAATGTCAAGTCCGAAACTGCAAGAAACTCTTATCACCCAGGGAGCAGCTTGCTAGAGATGAAGGCGATGCTGCGCGCGTCTACGTATCTACGATGGTTTTTCATCAATACCATATGCGGACATATTCTCTACTGTCTGTAGCAACCATCCACCACGAACACCCCCACGTTGGAATCTGGGAACTACTGCCTCACAATAACATCGGACCAATTCATCAGTCTGCCTTCATATGGAGTTTCTGAACATTTTCTTTTTTCTTTTTCCATAACATCATTATTCTCCAGATCTAGTCCCTGCAAGTTACTGTTTTCAAGAATGAAACCCTCTTGAAGACATGTAAGTTCTATCAAGCACAGGAGGTGGCACATCAGGTCACAGGAATTCTTCCAGCAGTGACACAGTCACTCACTATTTTGAATGTGTGACCATGATAACTAGGAAGCTCACATGGGAAACAGTATATGAATGTTCTGACCATCTCCCACACACATATAAATACGCAGAAGGAAACGTACATTAAGGCACAAACATCACACAGATGAACGTCAATTCATGGACTAATACACGATATCTATATTTTCAATGTGTATTAAGAATGCACAGAACACGTACAGTAATATTCACTCTTACCCGGCAGAGTTTGCCCAGCCAATCCTAAGACGTGGCATCATATGGGTTGTCTGTTCAACATGGTCCACTGTTACTTCAAAATACCACTTCTGGTACATTGAAGATCCTTTCACTCTTCCCACAAAGATGTTTGGTCTCCTCACACTGGAGGTACAAAAGGTTTCAATTATGTATCATAACCTTAACATAAAATTATCAATTATTAAACATTTTATAAGGAATTACATTTTATGTGGAATCATAAGTCTAACTTTTTGATCCATGGGATGTTGTTATTTTTTTATTTAGTGTTCTGTCTGACGACAGGTCCATATGAACAGGATCCTTCAATCCTTTTCTCGGACTGGGACCTGTTCATATACGTTCTTGGCAGATGATCCAGAAGTGGTTTGCCATTGCCTTCTTCTGTGTGTGAATGGAGTAATTGTTGGGATGCCACGGAGGAAAACTCCGTGTTGCCTAGACCACGGCCTTGCCCAACACAAGTTATAAATTCGAACCCGAGACCCCAGGATTACAAGGCCAGCTTTCTAACCGCTAGACCACCGTGGCGGAGTTGTGAATGCAGTAAGAAATATTTTTGAGTATCCATGTATTTTAATTATTCATGCATCTTATCTTCATTAGCCTGGATAATCAGAAGTTTACCACAGCAAATTAATGCTTGTACATTTTTAAATTTCCTTTCAAATTTTTATAAATAATTATTGATCGAATAAAGATGACATTAATTCAGACATTTACGTACAATATAAGTTCAGACTATCCTATAAAAATTAAATATGAAATACGGCCCTTTGGTCTCATTTTAATTAAGTTCTTTATTATTAGTGTGCTGCTTCAACATCCAAAAGGCCTATTACAGATACAGCACAATAATAAATACAAGAAGGTAACAACATATAGATTATACGATTAAATATAATTTTAAAGCTATCTCAAAGCTACAATTAACTTTTATCATACACGAATACAGAATTTAAATGTTGCATTATCAGATTACTGGCTTGATGATTCAGCAATGATCGTACTACTGCAATGCACGGCCAAATGAATTGTGCGTAAGCCATGATGCAAGGACAATAAAGGTTAAGACTCTCCCTCACTCATTCATTTTCCTTGTTGCAGTACATCAGAAGACACATACGTGATGAAGTCGGTGAAGAGAGAACCGCACTTCCGAATCACACGGGCCATTCTAGACTCTTCTTCTTGACTACGGCTGAAGTCTAAACCATCATCCATCTTTCCTTCCTCATGGAGTACAGCTTGCTTTTCCTCAACTTTACCAACTCCTTTCTTTTTTTGTCTCGTATGACTGAAAGAAAGAAAGTGCAGTATTGGAATAAATATTTTATAAAAATTAATTTATCTTAGTGTGAATGCTAGGCTGTGACAGAATCTGCTATAAATATTTTACAGCTTATTTTATTAAACTTCATATTAGTGCAATGATTCTATGGTGTCCTTAACAAGATTTTTTCTTTGAAGAAACATTTTAAATTTTGCTTCTGAACAGTTTCAGTAAGATAGTATTTGGTTTCTCCATAACTGCATGTTACAATGCCACATTATTATTCATTGTGCAATGACTGTCAGGTAAAACTACAACTCTCTTTGTCAACACTTATTTAATATAATATAATAATTTCAAATTCTTATGTTACAAATCTGGTAACTTGAAAAGTAAACACCTTATGACCCAATTTAGTTGACGGACGATACGTATACTGACCTTGTACAAGAGCCACAGCCCTGAATCTGAGTGCTGCACAATGACAGTACTGTCACCATATTTGATGATGGGAGCTCCGATCACTTCTAGATCCTTTTCTTCCAGGACCACTTTTAGGTCATCCTTCTCTTGTCGCAAGCAGAAAGTGGACGTGGCAAGTGTAGCATCATCTCTGCGTGCAAAAATGTTACATGCATTTTTCCAAAACAGAGATGAATATACTCTCATCCTAACTTTCAAAGCAAAAGCTATTTAACACCAGTTGCCCAGCTGTTCTGTTCAAGAGTGTACGATATTACAATACGTGTAAACTCATTAAAATCATTTGTTTTCTAATTGAGAGAAATTGGAGAAAAAACTGTAAGTCATAAACCTATAATAGTAAGGATATTTTATACTTGAGTTGTAGTAAATCTTTGCAAGACTGTTTACTCTTGGGGTCCTTCTAGTTAAATGTTATAAGGTTTATAATTACTGATGGGTCAGGCGTTGTATATAATGCATGTAGGCCTCAATCTCATGTAATGTAGAAATGAAACTGCTTCAGATTCTGAGGAACAAAAACTAAAACATCATTACCACCTCTGCCCAAGTTCTGTTTATATGAGCATATGCACAGAACGACTGTAAAGTCATGCAACCCATTCCTGACACACATTCTATTCTAAAAAAAAAAAATTTAAGCTGAAATCAGAAAACAAAGAAAAATATATTTTATATTATATGTTGCTAATGTCCATTGTGTTCGGTGATGCACGCACTCAGGCTTTCGCTCAAATTTAATGAACTACAGTGTAGAGTTCCTGTTACAGAAAAAACAGTTCACCAAAAACAAGAAATTGTCAATTTCTTCGGCACAGGAGAATCTGGAAATCTAATCATAAACTCATGCTGGCCATGTTAAGTAAGAACGAAATGGTCGAACACTTTCTGCACTTCTGAAGAAATTATCCTTGCACTTCAACTGCTGTAAGGCATTAAAAATATATTAAAATTAGCCATCAATCACAAATATAATATTATTAAAAGATTAAAATATCATTTTAAGTTCCCTATCGAGTACTCGATTTACATGTGGAACTTACACGACATGTTTCGGCCATATATAGCCATCATCAGGTGTTATGTATTTAAACTTATCACTGAATTACTGATTTTTTTACTGATTTTAATGATTTTTAGTCTTTATTTTCTTATGATGTTCTTGTCCTTTATATTGTTTCTTCATTCGTTGTAGTATCACAGGTCACTAATATGTTTGTAGTTTTTCGTATTTCGGTAACCAGCCATGATCCAATACAGTACAGTACATCTCCGATCTCTCATAATACTGATACGATATTACTTCTTGGTCCATATACAAAACATTGACATCACTACGAAATACGAAATACAAACATATTAGTGACCTGTGATACTACAACGAATGAAGAAACAATATAAAGGACAAGAACATCATAAGAAAAATCATTAAAAATCAGTAATTCAGTGAAAAGTTTATATACATAACACATGATGATGGCTATATATAGCCGAAACATGTCGTGTAAGTTCCACATGTAAATCGAGTACTCGATAGGGAACTTAAAATGATATTTTAATCTTTTAATAATATTATATTTGTGATTGACGGCTAATTTTAATATATTTTTAATACTATATAAATCACAATGACGCATCTACAATATCTTATGCTGTAAGGCAACTGACGGACTAGTGCGAGGAGGTTAAAACATGACGTGCCATGTGTGGGCCTTGTACACCCACAGCAGTATTGTGTTTTTATTAATCCAGTTAAATTGTATTGAACTGCAACCATCAGCAAATATTTTAATATGGGTTATGTGACTTCTCAGTTGCCAGCCATCTCTACTGGCAGTAGAATCCAATGGTTCAACACTGCTAATGCAAATGTCAACCACTGGATACAACCCTGAGCCAGTTCCAACTTCACAACGTATTTCTGTAAAATCCATACTTCTCTTATTCTATGGTTATGCTATTTATCTTCCATAGTTAACATACTTTCTTACTAGGTAGAGCTCATTGTTCTCATTAACTCCCAAGTATCGAACAGTAGTGAGGTGGCGGATCCTCATCGGATGATACCAGTTGATGAAGCCGCCTGCCCATTTGGTTCTTGCCAATTCCAGTCGCCACAGCGATCTAGCTTGACTCATTACACTGCCGCCCCCATGAACAACAATGCTGAAAAAAATTAACAATTAATTGCATACAACAGATCGCCATGGCTGTGCGTTCTATGATATGTGTGGTTTTGGACCATTCAGACTGGAATCACAGGTTTCAATTCAGGTTGAAGCATGTTTCTAAGTACATAACACACAAAAAAAAACAATTTCTGTGTTCATTTCCACGTGTGTCTGCCAACGGAGTGACTATCACGTGGCCACTCTTTGTCTTCATACCCCAGATTTCTGTTACAGACTTGTACTGGCTACACAGAATTACCATACCAGCTGTTTAAAAATTTAAATTGACCATCACAAACCTAACACTTTGGACATGAAGGGTAAATCCCGTTTTCCTAAATAATCAATTTCTAACACAATTATTTATTATTAAGTGTTCTGTCTTACGACAGGTCCATTGCTCTGCTCAAAAAGAGCTCTCCAGTTGTCCCTATTCTCGGCTTCTCGTTTTAATTCCTGGAACGTCATCTTCTTTCCTTGTTTCAGATCGTCGGTTAGCTGTATCAGTCTTCTTCCCAGTCCTCGCTTTCCTTCAACCTGGCCTTCGATGATATCACTCAGTAATCCATTCCTTCTCATAATATGTCCCAGCCAGTTAGCTTTCCTTCGTGTAATCGCCTGCAGAATGCTTCTTTGCTCGTTGACTCTCCTCAATACTTCTTCGTTGGTCACTCGATCCGTCCACCTGATCTTCTCTATTCTTCTCCAACATCACATTTCAAAACTCTCCAGGTATTTCTGTTCCTTCTTCCTGAGTGTCCAAGTCTCTGCTCCATACGTAACACTTCACTAGTTTCTTCTTCATCTCCGAGCCCAACTTGCTAGTGAGAAGTATCCTCTTCTTGGCGAAAGCTGCCTTGGCCATGGCTATCCTTCCTTTTACTTCCTTGGTGCATACGGCGTCCGTCGTGACTATGCTTCCCAAGTACTTGAAATGCTCCACATTCTCCATCTGTTGGTTTCCAATTACAACGTTCAATGGTTCTGCTCTCGGTGCTATCCTCATTACCTTTGATTTTTCAATGTTGATTTCCATTCCATACTCTCTACCTGTTGCTGCGTGTACAGGTTTTCGATTAGTCTTCTATCTCTCCAATCAATTCCAATTCTCTGTAGGATCCTCATTAATTTCTTCCATTTTACTCGATCGAAAGCCTTCTTCCAGTCGATGAAGCAGGCACATACTTCTTCCTTCCTTCTTCCTTGACATCGAGCTAACACAATTAGAATGAAAAAATTTAATTATAAAAATTAAAAATATTCCAGTGAGATCTGATAATTTCAAGATGAGTATGAAGATGGTTGTTTCTTGGATATAGCACCATGTAATATGGTATATATCAACCAACATTTCAGAGGAGCTTATTGCCTGCATCATCACTCTGATGACGGAGATGGTAAGCTCCTCCGAAATGCACGTCTATATCTGCAAGACTACACGACGCCACATCCCAGCAGATAGCCATCTTCTTTAAAAACAATCCCTTTCTAAACATATAAAGGACCACACCTCATAACTGTATTTCATCCCTTCCAATAACACAAATCTTACTTTTGTCCAGGTTGATCGGTCCAAGTAGATGGAATGGTGAGGCATTCATCACCCCCCATGGAAGAACCTTAACACATCACCACCAAAGACATAACCTGAAATATAAATGTGCATTGTTTCAGTTACGCATCTTGCTTCAGATAGCACTAAACCATTCAGTTTCCGTTAACAAATACAACCTATAATAATATCATCTAAATGTATATGCTGAGCAGTCAGTTTTGTGTAACTACATGCATGCATCCCCCCCCCCCCACACACACACACACATACATATATAACAGTTGTCATGTCCACAATATAATACAACTATATTTTAATGGAGGTTCATAATATCATAAAGCAGAATCTCTTCAAGTTAAGAATCAGACTTCAAAGTTATTTTTGGCATTGATCTACTGAGGTAACAACTTCTATATTGTCATTGAAATCACATTTACCAACTTAAATGAAGCGATCAATTTGAAGTATAAAATTTAAAACTGGCAGTAAAACGAAGCATTTGTTGCAACTATAGATTTTAAAGTGACAATGTTGTTGTTTTTTTGGGTTGTGACATCAAGAAGACTCATAGGAAGACACCAAATTTCAAACACAGTATGTTTCTCCAAATCACTGTTATCTACCTGAGTCCACAGAGCACCACAACTTGGAAGAACAACACCATCATCTTCTATCTATACTTTATAGTATGCCTGATTATAATTACTCTCTAGTGAGCTGAAGTGCTGTATACATACCTACATACTTCATCCTGCTGATACCAGTTCCATACGGTTGCACAGACCAGTGAGACACGTGAAAAGATGCGTTCACCACAGACAGGTCATTTTCTTTAGCTGTTCGCTTTAAAATGGCAAGAATGAGACAATTACAGGTTTTATTCCAACATTACGGCCAGGTTTTAAACCAGGTGTGGGAATATCCAACTTACCATCTTACTTCCCTCTAAAAGCATCTTTCAAACAAATGTTTTGCTCCTTCTACCAACTTCTTCCACTTCCCAACCAGTATCTCAACTTGTAATTGTAGCTCTGCTGCAAAGTTTCGGTCAGCATTGTTCAGCAGTTTCTGTGTTGTTATCATTTGGCTGCAGTGTTTCAATATCATCTTGGAGAGCCTGTATAAAATTTATACAGACTCCACTGTATTTTCTGTTTTTGTCTTACTATTCTGTTATAAAATTCACAGCTACAATAATTAATTTATAAGGGTGTAGGATAGAAATCACCAACATTCTTCTCTCTGTAATACAGCCTCTTCCTTCAGTAACAGAAACTTGTTCAGCTGATCGTAAATTTGATTATTCTTATGAGAGTTGAAGACTCATCACTGTGATCACAAAATCCTGTTATATATTCTGAGTCACTTCAAAACAGAAGTCATTTAAAGAAATAAATATCAATATAATTACTCCTTTATGCCACCACATGTTCTTGTACTTGTGTCGAAAGTTTTGAAGTGCATGTATATTGCATGAAATGTTCGAAATAGTTCTTACTTTAAGTCCTCCACACAAGGGAAAGATAACACACATAAATTCAACAAATGCTCAAATAACGTCACATTAACTTGCACGACCTCGCAATATATGACAGAAGAAATGCAGTGGACAGAAACGATACAGAATAGTTACGCCATTTTCTCGTACACAGGGATGGCAACATCTGAAAAGCAGCGGACACATCCCGCCATCGCGGGAGAATGAGGGATATTCGATTATCATTCTTTGCGCACTGTAACAGACTCTGCTGCCATCTACCGACCACGGATCTGAAGTAGATCTACGTCGAAGCACACTCCGTTGACCTGCTGTGTGAAATGCTGCCTGCAATACCTCACGTACTGTAATATATGTATGCCAGTAGTTTCTTAATAGGTTTCCCAAACTGTCTCCTTCCTTTACATTTCTGGATCAGAACTTTGTATTTCTCATATGCCGCATATATGTTCCATGATCGCCTATCACATCCTTCTTAATTCAACTGCACTAAAAGTTTTAATTACAAAATAAATTAAGAAGCTTCTTATTATGTAATTGTTCCCAGTATTCTGTTACCGGATCTCTTCTAAAATCTCAAACATATTCCAAGACCTGTACTCTCAAACTCTCTTCTCTTTTATGAGAGACCAAGTTTCACACCCCAAAAAACAACAGGCAGAAAGACTCTTGCATACATACATACATCTTTATTACATTCCATGGATCCATAACTTAGTCAGATGACAATAGGATGTGGAATAAGTCGTAATAATAATACAATACATGTTATACAAATACAAGTCATATAAATGTCACAAAAATACAAACAAAGGATAAATTACGACTTACTTTTAGACATTAGGGATTCATCGACAGAGTAAAAGGATTGTGTAATTAAGTATCTTTTCAATGCTGATTTAAATTGTGCCTTTTTATTTACAAGACTTGTGAGATTTGATGATAGACTGTTGAAAATTGGTCTATGAAGCAGATTTTTATTCCTTGTGTTGACGTGGTGTATAGTTTGAAAGAGTTCTTGGTTATTTACAATAAAGTTCATTAACAAGAATATGTATTCACATGGAAGAGCTAAGATCTCTAATCTCTTAAATAGACTTCTACATGAATTCCTAGGTCTTACACCAGCCAATAACCTAACAATTTTCTTTTGTAAAGTGAATATCTTTTTGATGTTTGATGAATTTCCCCCCAAAATTATTCCATATTTCATTAAAGCGTGGAAATATGCAAAATATACTGATCTGAGTGTGTCAGTGTTGCTGACATGCAACAGAGATCTAACTTAGGTATCAGTTTATCAATATGATTAGTCCAATTTAGGTGATTATCAATTTGCAAACCAAAGAATTTTGTGTTTATTGACTCTTGTATATACTTCCCACTATAACCAATACTTAAAGCAAATTGTGGAGAGTTATTTGTTATAAATTTTATTAGATTTAGGGCCAGTTTGTTAGCAGTAAACCATCTACTCATTATGAGACAGAACTGTTTAATGTTGAACAGAAATCATCAAAATTTTTATTTGAAATTATGACGCTTGTGACATCAGCAAATAGTTTAATAGTATGTACTCTTTGCACAGAGAAAATAAAGTTAATTTACAAAAGGGAGGTGTGTATGTCTGTCCTAGCCACTTATTTGTATATTTGAAGTCTATAAAAAGTGGATGTATTTTGACAAACTATTATATTTGAAGTTTCATTAGATCCATCTACTAATTCTAATTTTCATTACCAGCTGACAATAATAACAACCATTTCATATAAACACCAATATACATTATGAAACATAATTGACAAGAATCTCACTAATTATTCCTCTGAACAAAAAACATTCTGGAAAAGACTTGTAAGAAATAATTGGATACACATTTTTATGTAAATTTAATTTTCTGGTAAATTATCAAATACATAAAAACATAAGACGCGTAACTTGAAAATGTCTATAGAAGTTGCTTACACTATCACGTGTTCTTTGTCATGTATCTTTTTTGATTCATAAAATAAATATGTCATGTGGAGATTATGTTATCTGTCAATATGTCCATTCAAATGCTTTATGTCAAAAACTGCTTGGAAGATTCTGATGGCTGAATTCCAATGTTTGGAGTTTCCAGCAAAAGTTGTCTTCAGAATGTAATTCTGGTTATCAATCATTTTAATATTATTTCTACTTTACACAAAACAAAAATTAAATTTTCCTAGTAGCTTATCATATAAGAAGTTTATGCACGATGTAATACGTACTTTCCACTAAGTTCTACACCTCTTATTAGAACTATTTTATATAGTATACATTTTATTAAAAAAGCACAGGTAATAATTGATGTCACTAGTGGAATAAGTGTATTATATCTAGTGCACAGGAAACTCAACTACCATACTTTAGGTCCAGTTAAAGTTTAGTTTTAAATTTTGGATTTCAATAGCTGAAAATTACCAACACAGTTCAGTTGACTATGAATCCATTAATGAAACATTATCACTGCTCAGTCAGAGACTTGAGGTGAGTAATGAAAGGGCAATGGCTGCAAATGAGGCACATAAATTAATGGATGTCAAGCATGGATGAAGTACAAACTGTCTCACCTAAGTCTATAAGGATGGCATGCTGATGGGAGGTGAGTTGTCGTAGCAGGTTCTCGTACGGGACGTGATAGTTAGGGAACTTGCTTGTATCTATTGGAGCAACTTTCAGACAGTACTGCTCTGCCAGGAAGTGCCAAACATCCCCACGCTTGCTGCGTGGAACTCCTGCAAAAACATCCAACAATCTTGTGAAATTAAACACTTTAGTAAGAAAGCTCCTAACAAATTTATTATGCAGAGGTGATACAAAGAGTGATTATGAATTATCTTTGCACTTCTAGACATTTTATTCTAAAAAAAATCTACGCTCAATAATAACATTTTCAGGATGTATACCTTAAGTATGAACTGTATGCAGAGAGATAACTGTATGTTGTGGTTTCATGAAATCCCATCAATGAAGGCAATGCAGAGATGGTTTTGAAGAGAGTCTGGGCTAACCTCACCTGCCAAACCATCCACTTATGCTTCATACAAGCCTGTTTCTAAAATAACTGTGAACAGAATGTGAAATGCATTCATATATTGCCCATGGTAACACATTTCATTTTCATTGCAGTGTGACAATTTCTGAACAGCTGTTTGCCCCTAGGTCCCTGCAATTTCTTTTTGTGTCGGAAGGGGGGTTGTTTGACAGACTGTCTACCCCTGCACCAATAATTCAAAACCAAAATGACATCAAAATTCACATCTGAGATGATGATGTATGTGCAAATGTGCAATCTTTGGAATGAGAATGACAATCATTTTGACACATGTAGAATCACCAGCTGGGCTCACATTGAAATTAGGTAACTGACTTCAAAACGAGTTTTTATTCATGCCCTACAAATTTCATTATTGTGCATAGCTTACCTTTTTAAAAACATTTTTCAAAGTGAAAAGAATATTTATAATCATCTTGTATTGTGAAATAAGGTGATTACGAATGGTATGTTACATGAACGAATTGGTCATGGCTTATTTTAAAACACCAATGTGATGTCTCCTTCAACAGTACAAGGAAAAAAACATTAAAAATAACAGGCTGGTATTGAAACCAGTAACTCCTCAAATACAAAGCAGCAGTATTAAGAAATACAACACAATATAATGTTAAGTCTACAGATGCTTAAGTATAAAATGATGAAATTTGGCTTTATTAGTGTACTTTACCAAATGCCACATATTTGTCAGTGAAGTTCCCTCTCTGTTCATAGTTATGTAAGGGGTAGGATAACAATCCTTCCCAACCCTCTTCAAATGAGTATAACCCCAGATTTAACTTTATTATTTCTGAGATTAAATTATTTTAATCCTGTCACTGAACTATTTCTCCATTATCTGCTATTATCTCATGTCTTCACCTTGCCTGATGGCTTGGAGCAGCATTTTGGAGTCACACTGAGTTGAGACGCGACTCTCCTTGCTCACCAAGAGATCCCACACCTCCATTACTTCTCGCACACATGAACCTATCTCATCATATTCCAACTTGATGCGCTTCACTGTCGCTTCCTCCTGTCGGGCTGCCAAAACAATGGGTTACTTTACAGTGTCTGATGATGTAACCAATCCTGTGGTTGTTAATTATTATTCGTAATTCAATAAAATACAAAATTAGTAAACTACAGCACAGCTCTGATTATCTGGGGCCCAATTTATCCAAGGTCTCAGACTGCGTAATTACATTTTCCTTATCTTCACTTTACTTCATGGGAAATGAAAATGACTTTGATTACGATGACCTTTTTACAAATTTGTGAGTATATAAAAAAAAGGCCAACAGAAATATCAAAACAAAATCTATGGACTTGCTTACAAAATGACTTCAAAAAAGAATGTTTAGTATGTTTTGCAATAGGAATATGTATGTTAATATGTACAAATTTGTGAAAGTTCCTATTTTGCTTACACGGATGATGATGATAATGCTAATTAAATATAATCTGCATTAACTGTGTTTTAGATTATCTGGGCCCTTGCCTCCCACAACTACCATGAACAATCAGTGCTCTACTCTAATTTCAATATCAACATAATAATTGCACATTTATTCCAACTTAAAAATATACTGTGCAAAGAAAAAATGTTATTTCCTGGCCTCGTACTGGAACATAACAGGATAAAATGGTGGAATTTTTGTTAGCAGTATTAAACCTCTAGGTTCTGCTACCTGAGAGTGAACGCATTAAATACGGACTTCATTGGATTCCGGACGTAGTGGGAGCACTTCCTAATCACTAGGTCCTATTATCAGAGTTTAAATTTGTTGTTAGAGGTGGATTGGATTGAGGACAGATTCTAAAATCATATTTTAGTGTTACCTTTCGATTCTAATACCAGAGAGTTTGGTGTTCAGAAGAAGAAATTAGATTAATCAATAGCTGTTTCTTTGTGTATGCTGGTATACCTTCATATTCACAAGGTGATTAGATCATTGCAAATAAGGTTATAAACTCTGATAAACAAAAACTATGTATTACTTTCCACTTTTCACAACTTTTACACTTAAACTACTAACATTACTTATCTTTCTTTATAAAAGCACGAGTGTGTGGAAGATACGAAAAAAAATTATGGAAACAAATGCCTGCAAACCAAAATTTCAGAATAACAAAAATAATGTTCATCTCCTGCAAAAGAATTGAAAAATATTTTATAATAATGAATAATGATATAATAAAATATCAGTGTAATGCAGCCAAACCCCATTGCTGTTTGAAAATGTGTTAAAATGTCCAAGTAGCAGCAACGACAAATGGCATTACAGGATTAGAAACACTGCTGTTTATTTTAAATAGCATGTAAAATATTCACCAGATGTCACAAGCATACAAATCTCTGTACATACCATAATCTGGACATCAATACAAGATTAAAATAGTCTGATGACAATTTTTACACATTGCAAAACAGATTTCCACATCTAATTTTGAAACACAAACCAATAGGAAGAAGAAATAAAGGACGCCCTTTAAAGAATTCCTGGACAATTGAGGCCAGAATGGGTCATTAGGCCCAAACTCCTTGATAGTTAGATGATGATGATGAAAATATATTTTTTTTTAATTTCCCTTGTAGCAAATGCACAATATGGTGCAAAATGATGATGCAAGTGATGATATTGTGCCAATTCTGGATTGTGCATGTGACAATATTTCAGAAGTAGAATCTGGTTATACTCAAAATGAAATTGGTGATAATCATGAATTTGATCACAAAAGTGACTCATCAGACAGAGAAAAAAAGTGATGAGCAAGCAGAATCAGTTGTCACGGCAAGATGTGATATGGAACAGCAAATGAAAATATCTGATTCATCTCCCCAAATGGCATGATGTTCAAAACATCACCAAAATATTTTGTGTATACGCATGTGTGCAAAGAAAGCATAATAACCTTTATCACAGGGGATTTAAACTCCCATCATGTGGGGCTGTAAGCTGGATTTTAACTTTAGCGTGAAATAGTTTACCACTATGCTACTGCAACACATGATCAGCTAGACCAAGCATAAAACTTGGTGCACAGATGATAAAAGATAATATACATAATCATGTAAATGCTAGATCACTCTTGTTTATGTTTGGATTGCAGAATGAATGATTGAGAATATAATTACAAACACACAATGTGCCACTTCCTCCATCCATCCAATGGCTCTAGAGCCCATATTGGGCCTTGGCCTCCTAGTGCCAATTATTTGGCAAAATGCATTGATGTCTGTAGAAACAATTAATCCGAAGTTATTAATATGTTTATATTGCCTTACACCATCATTAAATTTAATTATTATAAATATAATTTGTCAGTTCATAAAAAATTTGTTTTAACCAAGATTTTAAAAAAAATAAATAAAGCATCACAATAAATTTTTCAAGTAATGTTGATGATAATACAGCGTGTTTCAAAAGTAGCTTTACAACTTGAGGGTGAGATATTGGTGAACTGATAGGAGAAACATATAATTTCAGAACATAGAAATGTAGTCAAACACTTCAAGTTTTATGTCCATCAGATTTTTATGGTTCAATGTGACTTCCATTTGTTATGTAGTCAATTTCTTGCCACACGCGGTGTAGCATCTCTGGTGTCACTTCAGCAACTGCGGTGGTAATTCGAGTTCGGAGTTCGGCCACATCTGCAGGTAAGGGTGGCACGTACACTCGATCTTTAACAAATCCCCACAAAAAAAAATCTAAAGGTGTTAGATCCGGGGAACGAGGTGGCCATGCTATTGGTGCGGCCTGACCAATCCACTGACCTGGGAAACGGTTGTTGAGGTACTCGCGCACTTCTCCGAGGTAATGAGGGGGTGCACCATCTTGCTGGAAGTGAATGCGTCCTTCCTGGTCATCTTCGTCAAGTTGAGGAATGAGGAACTATTGGAGCATGTCCAGATACACAATGCCGGTAATAGTCTTCTCCATGAAAAAGAAGGGGCTGTACACTTTATCTTTGCTGAGGGCCCAAAACATTAACTTTTGGACTGTCATGAACATGTTCCAGGAAGGTACGTGGATTTTCACTACCCCAAATCCTGCAGTTGTGGGCGTTGACCTTACCAGTGACATGGAACGTGCTTTCGTCACTGAAAATTACCGAGTCCAGAAATCCTTCGTCGTCTTCAAACCCGCCGCAACATTTCCGTACTACAGTTTACGTGCGTGAAACTCGATGTGTTTGGCTAAATTTGTGCATTTAAAAATATTGCGCACGTCCTTTAAATAAATTTATATTCTCCTGCGAAGTTGTAAAGCTACTTTTGAAACACGGTGTATACTGCATGAAGCTCAATTACAAACAGGCAGAAGAACAAATTTGTGAATACAGTGAAACCTCGATGCATCGTTTTCGGCGGGGGTGGGAAATAAAAACGATAGATGCGGGAAAGCATTAAAAATTTTAAAAAAAAAACAATGTTTCTCTTTCAAAGTTACTTCTTTTTACCAAAAAAGTCTTTAATGGACAACTGGTTTGTCGAAACTTTACGTTTTAGACCAAACAGAGTACTTTCCACGTTCAAAATGTTTTCCTCGTCACGTTCGCTTATATTATGGGCATAAAAGAACGACTTCACTTTTGCCAATACAGCGTGTGCTTCGGCAAAACTCGGCACAGCTTCGGGCTCGCATTCGTCGTCTTCCTCACTGCTCCCACCCCCTTCGCGATCGTCACACAACTTATCAATCGTGTCGACTCCGCATGTAGCAAGCTCGCTGTCTACTGCCGCGTAGTCACCAAATTTAACCACGTCTTTCACGGCGCCAAATCTATTCCAGTCTTCGTGAAAGCCATCATGCTCATCCACACTGACGTTAGAGTCTGCTTCTGTGCGAAGTTCACACCCGTAGCCACCTTTGTGAAAACAATTCAGAACAGTTGGTTGGGAGACATGCCGCCAAGCTGCCACTGTGAAATGAATTGCTTGTAGCACGTCAATTTTCATGTTGACATCCTTCCCAGCATCCATTGCACATACAGCTGTTTGCACAAGGCGCTTTCTATACAACTGCTTGAAAGATTTTATGATGCCCAAATCAAGCGGTTGCAAGACGCTCGTGCAATTTGCTGGATACTGCACGACTTTCACATTTCGTAGAAATGTCGTGTCCTTCGGATGAGCGGCACAATTATCAACAAACAGCAAAATCTTTCTGCCTTGTGCGCCCATGGAGGCATCCAGAGAACTTAAAAACGCCGTAAAGATGTCTGTTGTCATCCAAGCCTTTTTGTTGGCGTGATATTTCACCGGAAGTTTTTTCATGTTTTTGAAACAACGCGGTTTTCGTGATTTTCCAACTACAATCGGAACCCGTTTGTCACTACCGTCACTGTTAACACACAGAAGAACAGTAATTCGGTGTTTTGCACGTATTCCCCCGTGGCAAGATTCACCTTTCAATGCCAGAGTCCTATCCGGGAGGGCGTTGTAGAAAAGTCCGGTCTCATCCGCATTATAAATGTCCCGCGGCTCATATCCCTCCAGCAGTGTTGGCAGTCTCTCGAGCCACAGCTCCGTTATTTCCACATCCACAGCAGCACTTTCGCCGGCTAACTTCTTGTAGACCATACCATGTCGTTCTTTAAACCTACTAATCCAGCCATTCGACGCTGCAAAATTTTCAATATTCAGTCTTGCGGCTATCGTCTTGGCTTTTTCCCGCAAGATGTTGCCATCAACAGGAATTCCTGAGGCCCGCGATTGCTGGTACCAAGTGAAGAGGACACTTTCTAGCTCACTGAAAGTTGATTTTCTTCCGGATTTCCTTTTTTTGCATGAATTACCGCACTTGTCAGTTTGTTTTCGGATTTCTTTCTTCTTTGCAACTATTGAATTTAAAGTAGATGGTGCTAATCCAAGGCGTTTAGCAATGTCGATTCTTTTTTCAAATGGATTCTTCTCCACTTCTTCTACGATTTTTAATCTTTCTTGAAGAGTTCTGACTTGCTTTAGTGGGCGAGACATGGTACAGGAATAATAACAAAATAATTAACAGGAGTAAGAGGAATAACAAAATATTTACGGGAACAACAACAAAAGTATAGACTGGAACTATAACAGGAAGAATGGAAGTACTGTTACTGCCGAACACGACGAAACGTAGCCGTAGAAGACACTGAACCACTGGAAACGAGATGAACCAGAAGAATGAAAAGTGCTGCCAGCCTTTCCTTTGTACTTGTAATAAAAGCATTTGTAAAGAAATTCACACTGCACATGCCATTTGGCATCGCTGGAACGAAATATGAGTGCACCCTAATTAAAATCGTAAAATTTCTGACAATGAGCACCGCCATTCACTCCAACTATCACCCCTGCACCGCTGACCCCTCATTCCAAAAGGATCTGTGCTGGTTGGGCGACATAACAGGTTACCGCTACTGTGTATTCCAAAAACATTGTGCGTCTTTCGGTATTAATTTATCTCAAAACCCAGCATTTTAATTTCTCAGAAACGATCATTGCGGGAAAATTGTTGGCCGGGACTAAGATTTTTGAACGATCGATGCGATAAAACGATAGTTCGAGGAACGATAGAAGCGGGAAAATGTAACATTATTTTATATGGGATGTATTCGGGACCGAACAAAACGGACGATGCATCCGGGAAACGATAGTTCCGGGAACGATAGATAGAGGTTTCACTGTATTGACAGCTGACCACATTTCCTGTTTCCTTTGTGACTGTTTATTATACAGTTCTGTTCTAAAACAAGCATTATAATATTTCTGACAGATACCTCGCAGCCTCGCATTCTCCTTCTCCATCCGTATAAGAGCAGCAGTTGCTGGTTGATAGCTTTTTTCCACAGAGCACGCAGTTCTTCTCTGTCTCGCTTCAGTGGGTGCTGCTTTATACTGATTAACCCCAGGCCCCTCTCTGCTTGAACACAACAAACGGATGAGAGAATCACAACAGATAATCACAGAGCCTCTTAGTCTAATACATTTCCTGGGCGTGATGCTGACAAGAGAGAGAGGAGCTATATGGCGTGCAGTGGGATGGCTTTACTTTACTGTATTATATTTATATTTATTCCATATAACCACTGCATCTTTAGTGAAGGAAATGTCTAATTTCAGGAGACTGAATCATTCTGAGCCTCATACAGTACTCCACTACTAGCAACAACTACTCAAGAAATAAGAGGACAAAATCACTTGTTGAAACTGATAACAAATCTGTCTGGTCCTGACAAAATCCAGCAGTTAATCTTCATTAAAAGTTATGAAGCAAATTATACTTTAAGCCATAAAAATTTGTCAGTGATGGTTCCAAACAAAAGTAAACTAAAGTTTACCAGACAGGTTCTTGTTAGGCGTCAGCATCCGATTGAAGATGGCTTGGCGCCATGATCCAGATTGCCTTGCCACATCCTGATTCAGCTCCTGTGTTGGTGATGTCTTTGAGGTGTGACCAACTTTCAGGAATCTGTTCACAAAATCAATGTTTTGTTTCAATGCTTGGTGTAAAAGTAATCTGGAGAAATTACAGTTTTCAGTTGAATACACTGTGAAAATTCTCTCCTATCTCCCATGTTTCAGCTTGTTAAATACTGCAAAATTTTTGAAGGTATAACAGAATTTAAAACCCTAAACATGTGTCTGTCTCTAAAATGTTAAACTACTGCCCTACATTTATGTGGGCGATTGCTCTACGAAATAACAGTTATGCAATTCCTGAATCAACAAATCAAACGACACTGACAAGCTTATTTTCAGACAGTGTACACCCACAATGTTATTACCTAGATATTTCACATTCTTTTAGATTCATTTATTATTTAATTTTTCAATACTATTAACAAAAATATTTCAACAGACGTGATCTATTTTGTTTTTGTATGATATTCTGGGGGTATAGCTGGACCACCTTGCTTCCAGGTGATGTAAATACGGAGGCCTGGTCTTCCAGGTTGGGGGGGTTGGGCATGGGGCTAACACCCCCACCCTGGTTTGTAGCGTCCATGATGAAGATGATACTCCACATTTTGCTGTATTTATAAGATCTTCAGGTGACCTACAGTTATGTATTTTACTTAAGTAATGGTACAGAGTTAGTAAACATACAACTGTAACTTCTTCATCTGTTATTACTTCTCATTATGTACACATTAATTACAAAATATGTTACAATTTCCTTCTTTAAAAGTGTCATAAAAATATAGAATATACGAATTCTTAAAACTTTATACTAGCCAGACTGTTTTTCATGGCTTTATACTCATAATTTTTATTCACATATTATAGTTTAGTTCTGTTTTCATCATTAAGTACTGTTCCATCCCCAACCTGAAACTCTTTATTACAGTTTTTGCTTAAGATAGTTTGGTCCTGAAGAACATTTGAGGTTAAATTTATGTCTCTCGAAGCATCTGATATACTGATGTTTGAGTGAACTCCAGCATTGAATGATTGGGGTTAGTGCACGTTTGTTTCTATGTCGATTTAGTTGACAGTTTCTGGATTCTTAGAATATAAAAATCACGTAAGTTACTACTATCAATGTGCTGTCTGTTCAGTATGCTTGAGATTTTCCCACAGTTAATTCTGCAAAAATTTTGGAATATTTCAAACAGTCCTCTGAAAGAAGCTGTTCTTCTCTTATTCTACCACAGAATGCCAAAACTAGATAAAAATATCTAAATATGCTTAAAAAAACATGAAGTTTCTGGTGATAGATAATCAAAGGAACAAATTTTAATTTCCAGCTTTGCTTAAAATATCCACTAACTTATGAAACTGTTGTATTTTTTACTGAGAAAGAATCTAACCCCTTTCAGAATTTGCAAATGTTTTATCATAACGCAAACCTATAGACCATGCAACAGTTAATTTCTCTTTCCAGACATGTGTTACAACCCCTTGCAATCTTATTCTCATACATACATACATACACTTCAATCAGATCACCCCTCACCCCGTCAAAATGTAACTCTGTTTTAGTCAGTTCCTGCAGCATTCTCGTCCTCACAGGACAAGAGCAATGTATTCTCATAATATGCAAATTGTCTCATAAATCAGAGGAAGACATTATACTACACCAGGGGTCGTCAACCTGGTCCGTACCGCCCACTAGCGGGCGATTCAAGCTTTCATGGTGGGCGGTGTGGGTTTTTGTCCGTTGTTACAAATTTGGTTCTTCCTTCATATAACGAATACACTGCTAACAACTTCGCGAGTTTGACTTTTTAAAATATGCTTTTGCAATTTACTTTTGAATTCCATCTCTAAAATTTTGAATATAGATAATAATTCACCGGGCACTTCTCGAAGTAAACTCGTGGATGAAGGAGCAACAAATGAGCTCCGTATCAAAGGCATGAGTTTAGTGCGCATAACGGCCATCATTCAGTCTTCGAGCTGTACCTCTTTCATGGTGGTGGGCAGTATGTGCGGCACCGGTGGGCAGTAAGGAAATTTTACCATCAACAAAGATACAAAAGTGGGCTGTAGGTATAAAAAGGTTGACGACCCCTGTACTACACAAATCATGTCCATCACTGCATTTGTAATTGTCATATCACACAAATATCCATTTCAGTCACACACTTTGTAGATCTGTATCCCAAATTGTTTACTGATCCTTTCATATTTATTATCTGAAAATGAGACTTTAATATTTAGCATGAGAATCACCGACATAATTACTCTCATTTTCCAAACTGTGTTACAGTTTTCATCTTGTGTATTATAAGGTTAATATTTGTCACTGAAATGGAGAGATCTCAGAATACAAAAATCTGTCTTGTATATGAGGGTTCAGAAAGATGTTATAGTACGGACTGTATCTTTGCTGATGCTCCATCTGTACAAATATTACATATAAATAACTGTATTTCCTGCATAGTGACATCAGTAAACATTTAAGATTAGGGAGGAAGTGGCGATGAAACAATCCTTCAAAGAAAAGGTTTTATCCAATTTTCACAGAAGAGGCTCTTGCAAACAGGTCATGAGAGTACAATCATTACATTTGTAACAAAGTAAATGTCCATCTCTAATTCTAGAAGAATACTAACATGACGGTATACACATTAATGATAACGTGGAAGAAATTTTATTAACAAAATGTAGATTTATGTAGTTTAAATTCATCAGGCATTAGGTTTGACTGTTTATAAGCTAAGAGTTCCATATAAACATAACACTTGAGAACAGACTTAAAAAAGAAATTCTATCAACCAACTGACAACACCACAAAAGGAACTCACATATTCATCATGGGACTGGTCTTCTGCTGTCCATTGGGAGGAGTGACGGAATTCAACTGTTGCTGGGAGTTGCTGGCAGAAAGGCTGCCATTTGACTGCTTTTTTTGTAGTTCCCGTTTCATTGTCTCGCCTTCTGCAGCGCCCACTGTAGAAGAACGTGGTCGCAGACCACTGGTACCACTGTCTGTTATGTTGTTCTCAGGTACTTCCAGTGTTGGAGCTGGTGATGAACGGGTAGTTGGGCTAGCGTGCCCTGAAGAGGATGGGGGATCCTGGGAAAACAATATGTTTTCTGTATATGAGTAAAATGCACTATCTTTCAGACAAGATATCTGAACCTTGGGAAGATTATGTAAGAGTGTTCTAAAGAAATGCATAATAAAGAGCTTCAAAACTTAGTACTGTTTGGGTGATTAAATCAAGGAGGATAAAATGGGTCAGACACGTAATGTGCACAAAGGATATGAGAAATTCACATTAGAATTGTGCTCAGAAAACATGAAGGGCATGTAATGGATTCAATGACTCAGGTTAGGCTCCAGTGGTTGGATTTATGAACGTAACAGAGATCCTTTGCACTACGTAAAAGCAGGAAATGTACTGGATAGCTGATTATAAACTTTTGAAAATAATCCTTGCAGGGTGGAGTTTGTTCATGATCTTATCTTGGGAATGTTGTTTCACATATATATGTACATAGAAATGGAAGTAGCTTCTTCACAGCTACACTTGGAATTTGTGGACAATCTTCCTTCAAACTGACACAAAAGTTACCAAGAGGAATGTTTATTAATGTATCTTTCAAAACCACGGCCTGCTGAAGTGTCATATTTCTTATATCTGTTTCTAATAACAAACCTTTCTCTGTGACAGAGAACGTACAAAGGTTTCATAACCACTGAAAACGTTCACTGCAACTTGTAGGTCTCATACACGTTCAATTGTATCTGAAAAAAAATCATCACTTATCCAGCTCTCAAGTTCATTGGAAAAGTCATCCAATGGTTGAAAACAGCCAGAAACATTTTTTTTCAACCAGTACACGTCCTCCAAAATTCTATTTTATTTATATATAAATTTGTTCACATGCCAAGATAACTGTGATAGTCACACCTTAAAATTTTGTTCACGTATCTTCGTAAGAACGTCCGCTAGGTACGCTACCCTCTGGAGTCACACAGCATCACACAGACTGTTTGTTGTTGGTCATCCAAATAATGTTACACATATACTGACACTCAGATTTCATGTCACTATGAATGACAGTCATCACCACTCTTCTGCCAGTCCTAACTTTATAAAAACTAGTAAAATGTATTGGGAGATGTGAAGTTCATCTCTAATTTGCACCGTTTTCAATAAAGTACTGCTGCACACATCCTAAATATGCATGCTGAGGGCATTAAAAATGCACACAACAATGACTGATAACCTTGTTTCCCTAAATTGTTACAGTGTGACTTAAAAGTGTAATGACGCAGTGTATCAAGTTAACTATATTGCCATAACAGCAAAGGTATTTGACAACTGAGTCAGTCCACCATTTGACAAAATTCTCTCTTAGAACCCTTGAGATTACTCGATATATTGCCAGTGTTCTGTAAAGTACAGTCTGAGTAACACTAGACTAACCCATTAAAGGCTGCAATACAGAATTACAATTCAGTGATTTGCTAATTCCGTGGTGCAGGAGTTGACAGTTATTCAGCCAATCCCACGTGCGCAGAACTTGTAGGTTCATCAAAAAAAACCACCACTGGACACAATCCATAATTAGTTCAGTACAATTTATATGCTCACATGCTAGTTTCTTAAGATCCATTTCGAAAATACTATTCATGTCTGATTCTACCATGAAGTGTTTGAAACGAAGTCATCTGTTTTACTGTTTAAATCATGATGACCATATTATAATCCTTCATTAATCATACTACTACATTAAATGTACATCTTATGGAGTTCAATGTAATTCTCTTCAATTCTGCATTAATTTCTCTTAGTCACAAATATTCTCTTCAATTCTTTGCTGCTGAACACCCTTAAAGATTTTTTATTCTTTCAAAATGAAAAACCACTTTTCCTGTTCACATAATTATTTTATTTTATTTATTAAGTGTTCTGTGTGACGACAGGTCCATATGAACAGGATCCTTCCCTCCTTTTCTCGGACTGGGACCTGTTCATATACGTTCTTGGCAGATGATCCACAAGTGGTTTGCCATTGCCTGCTTCTGTGTGTGAATGGAGTAATTGTTGGGATGCCACGGAGGAAAACTCCGTGTTGGCTATACCACGGCCTTGCCCAACACAAGTTATAAATTCGAGCACCGCCGGGAATCGAACCCGAGACCCCAGGATTACAAGGCCAGCGTTCTAACCGCTAGACCACCGTGGCTGTTCACATAATAACAACAACAAATAAAGTCAATATACAATGTACACCAACTACTCAATTTATAGAAGAGAAATATTCATTGGAAGTCCCTTTAAAGTGAACACAAAAATAAACTTATTAGTATTAACTTACATTCAAAGAAAGTTATATATATCTCTCTCTGTCTCATGTGCGCACTCACACACGAGAGTCAAGGAAGATAAGTATACAGTTCACAAATGTTTATAATAACGAACAGCAATTAATTATAAATTAATGGAGATGCAAATAATAAGATCATGTGAGATGAGACTCTCAAAAATGACTAAGCACAAAGGAGGAACTTGGCTACATGCAAGGTGGGAGTAATGGTGATCAGGGGTGGAAATTATGTTGTATGTTACTTCTTGTCATGTGCTTCTGTGTAATAAAAAATCATTACACAAACTGAAAAAGTGATACTGATTTTTAATTGCGTAAAAATAGAATTTCATTCATTAACATTTGTAAAATGGGACGTTAAGTTTGTTCTCAACACAGAGTGCAGCTCTCATTTCTCACTGTAGTTTTTTATTGCAACAGCATCTCACCTTGGATGTCTTGGGTTATGTCAGGGCAGTCCGTGTGGAATTTGTGATGCACAAAGTGGCACTGAGACAAGTTTCCGTCTAAGTCCTTCACTTTAATCAAGTTCCATATTCACTCCTTGTATCATCTGGGGGATGGAGAATGGGCCCATTAGCAGCCACAGTTCCACAGAGACAAAGTCTCACCCCATCATAAGAAGAGACTACGATAGTGGCAGCATGACGAAACATGAGCAAAATTATTTTGAAGTACTTGAAAGAAGCAATACGGCAGAATTTTAAGTTTCAGGTACTGATCCAGTAACATGCTATTTTACCTTACACAGTGCAGCATTCATTGGCAGACTCAATTCCTTCACAACTGGTCCAAAATCATCTCGTGAGCCCTTGCGCTTCAGCAGCTGAAGGAACGTTTGGCCTTCATGAAGATGGTACTCCCTCCCAGGTACTGATTAAGGAACTCGCTGAGTGTGGCAAGCTTGCTTTCCTTCATAGTGTGCTCTTAGCAGCATCATGAGAAACTCATTCTGCTCACGGAGACTTGAGGTCTCTACTCCTCGGAATTTAGTTAATATCACAGACTGCTCTTCTTCTGGTAACAAATCCAGGCGACGGAAGATGGCGGCTTGTGTGCGCTTGTCATTCAAACCTGAAAGAGAATCAACAAATTGTTTCTCAGAAGTTGTGCGCTCACTAAAATAAAGTGTGCATGTGTTAGATACAAGCGTAATATGGCGAAGACAAAGTAAATCAACTGTAAAGAATTTTTATGACTACTTTAGGTCTGATGATCTAGGAAGAATTCAAAATATCTTTGATCCAGCAAAGAAAACTGCAGATACTTCAGGAGTATTGCTTACATCAGTTCATGATACAGGCTGTCCCAAAAAGATATATACAGACAATCAATGAATTTTCATTGCTTGAAACTCAATCAACCCTCCACCATTTGTGTATATGAATCATGGTATCATCTGTTAAGTGTAGACCACACTAGACTCCCCTCATAAACATAACACACAAAGATCAATAACAAGGCTAATAATCCATATTATAATGTGCATACATATTTTTGGGATACTCTGTATTTTACAGGACACTAAATAAGATGTAGAGAGGACAATTCTCTTTTCTACTCCAAGATAATATTAAAGGCAGTACTATTGATGTCAATGAGCCGGGATAGCTCAGTCAGTATAGTGACTAGCTACGACCGGGGTTCGATCTCCGACGGGGGCAGTGGATTTTTCCTCTAGCCTCTGGGGCCCACCCAGCCTCCTCTACAATGGGTACCGGGGTCCTTTCCCGGGGGTAAAGCCGGCCGGGGCGTGATGCTGACCACTCACCCCCATCTAGTGCCGAGGTCAAGGAAGAGAGGAGCTATACCTCCACTCACCCCAAACGCCTACATGGCGTATAGTGGGACAAACTTTACCTTTACGTTTTACTATTGATGTCAATTGGTGCACCTTAAGATACACAAAGCTAATCAAGAAAGAGAAAATGTATGCTGTCTTATCACATTCACTATTGGGAATTTAAATGCAGGCTTATATTAAATGCCTGGGCTCATGGAAGAAGTTCTGCACTGTCTGAAGACAAAAAAAATATATTTTGCAAATTAAAAAGGAGACAAATGTTATATAATATCATTAGTAGACTTAGAGAGTGTGATACCACGTGTAGCAACAGATTTTAGTGTCACTGATTAAGTCACCACACAACAGCATGACTTGAATTAAAATTATTTAAAATCCAGCAACAAAAACCTCACTGACAGTGAGAAATATGTTATTCTGGAAATTTTTAAATTTATAAATAAAGTTGTTTGTACTATTGTTACAGTTTCTAATTTTTATTGCTACTTATAATGTACTATGTGTACAAAATAATAATATATGTTATTAAAAAATGTTACTGGGGGGGGGCACATGGTGTGATCACATGACAAGCTTTTATTGTACATTTTTAGAATTTATGGCACTCAGTCTCAAAGAGGTTTCGTGTCCTTGCCTAAATTAAAATAGAAAAAGATAGAACTGTACTAGTAACTGGTCCTTCTAGGAAACAACTGCTATGTCTGCAAGTCTGGAACCACTGAAGAGACAGGAATATAAGAAATATGTCTGGAGCGACATTCAATGTAATGATGTTCATACCTAGTTTGAAAACAATCTGTTCAGTACAAACATTGCTGACAGTACGTCATTGATCGATAAAGGAACAGACACTGGACTCATAAAAATAACCCTCACATGAGGCAGTCGACATTTTTGTTTCAAGTAAAAGATTTTACGATATATATTACGAACATTATCTCATTACACACTCACCTTCTGCTTCGGCACAGAGCTTGTGGTACCACACCTTTGGACAGTGTTCACAGGATAGCACTGGCAGCTTCTCACGTAGCTGTGCCTCTGTCGTGGCAAGAAATGCTTGTCTTATTGCTGTGGAAGCATACCAACAGACATTTAAACAAAGGATTGGCAACATTCAATGTTATGGTATGAGTCAATTATGAGACAGGCTCAGACTACATACAGCATTCTCATCACAAAATTCTATAATTTTTATGTCAGATGTTTAACACATTCACTCCCAGGTACTTGGCTGCTGGTTTACCTCTCAAGTCAATTTTCAGTAGTACTTCATGTTCTACAGACATGAATGACAAATGACCTACAAATTTCAATGAATTCCATTAAGGTAACTGCATGCAGTGACAGAATAAAACTACATGCTCAAAGTGTGTTCTGAAAGCGTTATGTTTTGACTTCTAAAGGCATGCTGCTCTTTGACCAGGATCATACAGCGATGATAGAAATATGCCCTGATAAGACAAAAAGCACCTTTCTCAGAAAACTGAGAACACAGTTTCACATCCTGTAACTAGATAGTGTATGCAGGTACCTTTCGAAAGTCCTTGAATCACTGATCGACTGCCAATCACTTCTCAAATGTAATACTTCAAAATGTTAGAATTTTGTTAAAAATGGCTTAGCTGTGTGAGCATGTTAAGAACACAGAAAAAAAGTCAGATTATAATTAATTCAATTCCAATGCCACATAATCATTGTTCACAAAAAGAATATTATTAAATATCCTTGAAGCCGTTTATTTTTTAAATTATTGTTCCTTACAACTTATTATATTTTTTAAATAATGATATTTATGAAAGCAAGTTACATCAAAATTCATTATCTGAAAAACTGGACAGAACGCAAAACATTTATCACATAAATTCAATAATATCGGAATAATACGTTAATTTGATAGAGAAATGGCGCAAAGAACACTTTGTGGCCAAGGGCTGTCCATCACATCTTTCAGATTAAAAGATCACACTGCCATCTACCAGTTGCCATATGAACTATATGTGCTGTCATCTGTCATATAAACTATTTGATATCCTACCCATAGGATGTACTTTAGGATGATGATGATAGACTGTTTCCTTTGCCGCAAGGATTGAACTTTCCCGCTTCGAGTGTTGCCAACCACCCTTTTGTTTCCATCTTTAAAATGGTTCAACCACTGAAACAAGCCTGAAAGAGTGTCTTTGTTACTTTGTATTATAAATTAAGATAATGAATATATTCACACTACCCAATTCAGAGTGCAATTTGCTATTATTCTTACAGGCCTGGAGCACTACAGGAGCAAATCAGAGTTAGGTTATAAACGTACAGTAATGTTCTTTGTTTATACCTGTTTCACAGATAACAACAACTCATACACTAAAAAAAACACTCAGGCATGTGTATAAATGGACAGAAAAAAATCTCATCTGAAAGGAAGGCTTACCTCAGTTTCATCTTTTTTTATTGAAAGTGCTGATTGTACATGAACCTCATCAGATACCATGCCAATGGGATCTCTTTCACTTTCAACATCAACATCATTCTCCATTTTGATTATACCCATGTTCTGCTGTAAAATAAAAAATTAATTATAAAATTGTGTTAACTATCTCAAAAATCGAGGAAGATAGTTGTTCTCTGAATAATGCATATGAGCAATATTGTATTAATATGACGAGATTCAGGCATGCCAATGTAACTAAATTCCATCATGTCGACACCAGTGCAGAACTGTATTATTCGTCTCCATGTCTTCACTGTATCTTCTATTCAAGAATATTGTGTGCATCTTTATATTTTAATCCATGACTCAATGTTTAACAGCAGAAATAACCCTTCATAATAACACGTTTCATATTGTTTAACATAATGCACACTGCAACACTCTGGAATCTTCTACTCCACAAGACATGGAGAATTAATTTTATGCAGCACGTGATTGCACACACACAATTCATATTTACCCAATTCTCAACCGACATTGTTAAGCGTTCATAAAATAGAAGCCAAGACAATAATTACACATAGCCACAGTAATCTGTATAACAGCTGCCACAATCTATTACCCTGAAAATCATCGACACCAAACAAAATCCATATTTTATTACGACATAACTATTCTCCAACGCCACGCTACCAAAGTCACAGTATTTACGGAAGTAACTTTGCAGCTACTAGGAACAAAGAGCATCGTGCCAACCAAAGAGAGCCAAATGTACATATTTAAAATATCTGCCTTAAATTAATTTACTTTCTGTACTCAATAGATTACTTCTTATTTTTTCAGAAGTGTACATTGTAAACGAATCGTGAAATAATTCTTAAAAACGATCTTCAATCTACTAATTTCATGCATTGTAAGCCTTCACAAACGAGTGACGCTCAGCTAACAAAAGAGGTGCAACAAACTGGAAGTTGGTGAACCTGGCTGTATATCACAAACTGAAGATGTTGATATGACGTACGTGCTCGTGTATCTTTTCAGACAGTCCTACCCCATAAACTCATTTTTCCATCTAAAGATACAAAGATTAAAATATGAAACAACACAATCTTAACTGCTGCTTGGTATGGGAGTGAAATGTGGTCTGTCAGATTCAGGGTTTTTTTAATGAAAATCTCCACAGTTCGTTCCCTTCCAGTATTATCAGGATGATGTAATCCAGGTTAAGGTTGGTGGGTCACATAGAATGCATGGGGGACATAATAAGTGCTCACAAAAAATTGGTTATAAAGCTTTTGAGGCCTTTTCGATCTTGGCACAGTGGTAGTATAGGCCAATATTAAAACATATTTTAGGGAATTAAAACCTGCATTGGACTGATCTGGTGCAGGGTAGGGACTGGCTGTGAGCTAAAGCAAACTTGACAATCATTTCCATAAATAGAAGATAATACCTTGACTAGCCGAGCCTATTACCAGCTTCTCAATGATTGTGCCCTATGGAGTATTTTAGTTGTTCAATATACAGAAGTACTTTTCTTTACTATTTTCTTACGAATAAAAAACAATTGGACTCATATTTCCTTGGTTGTTGATGCCAATTTCAACCTCATATAAATGATATGCAACCTTGTATACAGTCTTCCTACCTTTAATATTACAGGAATAGGTTAGTTAATGTCAATGATGTATGTGCTAAATCAGGGTTGAATGTGGTTTTGATGAGGAGTAAGATATCTTCATGACTTGTCCCTTTTCTATTATAAACAGAATGCCTCTTAAAACTGGATACACTTGCCTGTTAACTATCAGAACTATAATTCATACAACACACTCAGTCATAATTTGTCAAATACAAATAAATGTTCACAATGCTTAATGTACTGCAACCTCAAACACCTCAAATTAACCCAAATTTTAAACTGCTCGCCTCAGTTTATTTATGAACTATTCATATAATATAATTTCTTAAAGTTGGTTCCAAAATTCTTTTATAGTCATAAATTTGATTGATTTATGAAGAGACACCTGTTCTGTTTAATAACTGGTATCCAAACATGTGTATGTTTAAAAATCTTGGATGACCACAGCTTCTAAAACACCCTTCTCAGTTTCTGATTTGATTTAAAATTCCTCACAACTCACTGGAAGATTTCAGTCAGTCCCTTCTACTTATGAGGCTTCACCCCTCAGAGAACATCTCTGATAGGCTGGCTTCTCACAATGTACACTTTTGACTGTTGAAATCAAGGAAAGCCCTGCACTTTTGCCTTAATCCATTTTCCTTTAAGTATAGTTTAGCCAGTCTGTCACAGTTGAATCAAATGGCAGGTCCAACTTGCATGCAATGAGTTCGCAACTGTGTCCTTATTTCCCAACTCTGTGCAATGTTTACACTTTATAATCCTATATAAAAATATCCAATAATATCGCAGAAAAATGAGTAACAAACAGAAAGAAACATGATCCTGGAAGAACTCATACTCTTCCATTCAATACATTCATCAATGCATAAATTATAATGTAATAAGTACGCAATAAAGGAAAGGGTGTTATGTTCATGGGTTGTCACCATAAGACATATGTTACAGTCATGACCAAAGAATCACCACATGATGACAGTGTCTTTCTGAATCACCAGATTTACTGAAGATGCCTGTAATTGAAACTTGTAGAAGATTGATACATGCCACTTGAAAAAAGGGCTTCAAACTCGTTTCTTCAGAATGATAAAAAATCAACAAATATTATACTCCTTCACAGGTACAAAATTTTGTGGAGATGCAACTTGCCACATTGTCACAATTACCACATATCTGACATTCATACAATCCTTACAATAACTAAATTCTGTCAAATCTGTAAAGGTTGCACATCACTTTTATATGCATTCCTTGCACAATGTATAAAATGCTCAGTTTGTGACCATCCACCTGTTCACGTTTGTTCTCCAAAAGCTGACTATACTTTGCAAAATTTCAATGATTTCGTATTTGAGGTTTTTCTAAAACTTCTGAGCGATTTTAATTTTCGTCAGAATTAGTACCCCAATGTGCATGAAGCTGACGTCAAACTAAATATTTTTTTGGATCAATCACCATATAATTTTCTGTACATAACCAGAATTATCATATTAATAATTTTCTCAAAAACAGTTGGTTATAAAATCAACTGTTGTGAACTTAAAATACAGTCTATTTGGCTGTCTAAATTACTTCCAAGTGCATGGCTTAGGAGACCTTAAGGTACATCACCAAATTAACTACTTTCTCCTACAAATTTTATATCAATTACTTTTGAATATGTTGAATCCCAACATAAATTATGTTTATAAAATGGTTACAACAAAATTGTCTGTTTACTGTTGACCCATTACAGTTTTATTTTCAACAAGTAGGGAAGTGCCAACTGGGGTGATGCAAAGTGGGGAATTAGTCCCTGACACATCTAATGTAGATATGAAAGCCCAGAAGGATGGCAAATGGTGTTCTCGCGAAGCTGCGATAGGTCCAGCAAACCAGTAGTGGATTGAAACTGGTTTCAACACAAAGCAAAGCCTCGGGAGGAGGTTTTGTATAATGACCCATAAAGCAAGCAGACACATCATAGGAGAAAGAATAAGTTAGGATGGGATATGTGATGAAAAACGATAACTTGTTTGATGAAGAACTGGAAGGTAGGATGTTAAACTGGATATCAGGTAAGCAGTACTAAAAATTTGAGGTTGTTTGAATTCGTTCAAAATCATGTCCAATGGTAGCCTTTGGAATTTGTAATAATGAGTCCTTTCATTTTGGTACCAAAGTGTCAGTTGCTAATATAGACATAGAACTAATTTCATCATAATACAAATGGTACGTTATAAAGCTCAAGGATTACTTTCTGCAGTAGTTCATTAGTTATAAACTACCATGCAAGAATGTTACGTTATGTTCCCAGATGGACCAGAGATTGGTGTAATTTGTAATGTGTACTTACCAGTTTGAACTCCAGAAATGTTGGGTACACATCCTCTACTCATGTCAAATGGTACAGCTGAGTCAGCTTGTGTGCTGCGATGCCTGATACTATGTAAGACCATTTCACATTCAACGGTCTCTGTGATGGCTGTTGGAACAGCCCCTCCAACTGCGGACACCACCAGCTTTATGTTCCCCACTGTGTGTGGCGCATCTGCACAAGCAACCCCACTTAACATATTTCAGGATCAGAGTAATAAAAACATCATTCATTAATAACAATTAGAGAATAAATTATTTATTTAGGGTTTATTAAATTATGCTTCTAACAAGTCAGATTACACAGCATTGAATATTAGGATGATTAGCAAATAATTAATTGGAAAGGTACTATCTTGGTATTTGTTCACAAGCACTGTGGAAAACCATAAGAAACTTCAACCAGGAAAGTCAATCCCTGGGCCAAGATTTGAACCTAGTACAGTAGCCGGGGTGAATCTCTGCATTCCATATCTATTAAAAGTAAAAGGCAAGGGAACCAGATGAGTGGGAAAGGGTGGCAGCTAAGAAAGCATATACTGCCCATACTATAAAAATTATTTCCTGGCAACAGTACTTTGTAGCTCGCTGACTCACCTCCTGGGTCAGTAAGTGTTTGGATTATGTACTATATGAATTTGTTTTCCTTATACATGCAAGACAGTGATGCAGACAATAAATTCAGTTTGATCCCAGATATAGTAACAACCAAACTGTTGTAAACACCTTACCATTACTCTTTTGGCATTAAAACATGTTTGATAAAGTATGAGACAATGGGAGGAAAATAAAGTGATGAAACTGTTTGGAAGGAATTTTTCATTAATTTGTCATGAAGGAAAGCATGATGATGAGCACGCTTACGAGGAGGACCATCGGATAAGTTGGAACGGCAGCATTCTTCAAATCAAAAGAAACGGTACTTATAAATTTCGCCCATATGGATTCCGTTGATCAACAAGGAAATCAGCAGTAATATGGTTTAATAGATACCGATAACTGTGTGCAACACTTGTCCTAAGTTACCCGGTAGTCTCTTATCTCTCAAGGAGGACACTAGTGACAGGTTCTTTCCTGCTTATAGGACGCCGGTAGTAGGTTCATATCCTCCCGTACAGAGGACGACAGTAGTGTATTCTCAGGTGTTTTATGGTGTTTGGGTTTCAATGTCCTTTGATGACTTGGATGCCAACACCTTTTTTGCATTGTTTTGATGTCAATTTTTATGTGGTTTCAGAACTGCTCTTATAATTTTTATTTTATCTTTTAAGTATTATATTTCACTGACAGAACCCATACTTGGGCGGATAAGTTCATATAACTGCACAAATTAAATTGTCCAGTGACAGAGACTAGCTCTTTCTAAGGGACTCAACAGAGTAAGTACCTCTCACCTGAAGATGTGAAACGTCGCGAATTTTAAAAAACAGATGATGGAAAAAGTCCTGATTACAAATAATTTTAAGTGTAAACTACTGCCCTCAGAACCCTTTAGAATTGGATGATGATGAAATGGTGGGTAAATGTAAAGTAATCAGGTTACAAGCCAATGTTGGCACTTAGGGGAGAGGAGGTATAGCTCCTACTCATTCTCAACCTTGACACTGGAAGGGGTGAGTGGTCTGCACCATTCCACAGCAGCATTTAATCCACAGAAAAGAACCCCATTACTCATTAAACAGGAACCAGTCTGTACACAGAGGCTAGGAGAAAATCCTCTGCCCCTGTTGGGGATTGAACTTCGATTGTCTGGCCTGTAGCCAGTCACTATTCTGACTGAACGATCTGATTCACAATGAATTGCCAGGTGCTTGTACAGTAAAACAAACATTTCAAGAAATGTTACTGATGACTTCTGCAAGACAGGTAATCTCTCTTAATACAAGACTTTTATGGATTTATTTTAAGAACTCCAATATGAATTTTTGTGACACAAACTATGTCATATAACACAAAACAAATGCTGTACACCAATATCTATTTAGTATGATATGCAAGTGCCTGTACAGCAAGCTTTCCTCCAATACAGATTCAATTATATGTGTGAAAATAAAGTAAAATAATAATCTGCATAATCTAAAAAAAATTATTATATACAGTCTGCCAGATATCCTGTAGTAGCACAAAAAATTCCACTTCTGTTTAGAAAGTTAAATTGATAATTCCTGCTCATGCTGTATCTGACATGACAGAGTTCAATGCCTAAATTTGTGTTAATATTCTGTTTTAATAACTGCCATTAAAGTATTTCATTTACAAAGTCCAAATTTCCATTGAAATTTTAATTTAATACTTAAATTTCTGGTGAGATTTTTTATTATATTACAAAGTTTATTCATAAACAAATGTCAAAGCAGTATATATATATTAATTTATAATTTAGTTACTTGACTTTGCACACCTGAGTCCCCTGTACATTATTGCAGCATTTAAATGTTTGCATTCCCAAAATCCCATGTACACACTTGTTAAGTGCAGGCCAAAAGAATTTTTTTTATTGACTTGTAATCCGTCGCAGTAAAATCAAATTAACTTTCGCACTAAAACTTGAAACACTGCAGCTTCTACTGGTCTACTTCATTCCTTCATATGTTCAGACCAGACCCACACAGGAACATGTATCAGTCATTCCATTCTGTTATTCCAAAGATATTTGAGACTACTTTATTGCATCTTAAAATGGTGATTTCAATGAATGAACTACCAATAAATCTCATTCTAATGGTTTTATAACAAGTAATAAAAAGGCCTAAATTTTAATTGTGACACCTTACTTTAAGGTAGAGTATTAATTATTCTGTTGACTCATTAATACAAACAACAGCAGAACAATATTAAATCGTGCAAATTAAACTATATTAACTGCAAGAATTAACTATTCATTTAAATTAAATTTTATACAAAAACAGACGCCAGTAACTAATTTAAAATGTGTAGTTATCACCTTTTCAACTTTGCCTAGATTAATGTGCGTGCTTCTTAAACTGAGAGGAGTCAAAGCATCTCCTGGCGTTACCTTATAAAGGGAGATGATCACCAACATTGCATATTTTTGCACAGCCCTCTGAAGGCTAACCACTGGATTTATGCATTTTTAGTGGCATTCCATTTCTTCCAGGATCTACAAATAATTAAGTCACAACAACATGAAACTAAAGGAGTAGTCTCCCTTCTCATCTTATCTCTCCAGACAGAACTCATTCATGCATTTACAACGGATGGCATGAGAAATCTGTAAAATACTTTCTTCCACCATTTAGCAAATTTTCTGTCATGTGATCACCTACATCCAAACCTCCCATATAATCACTATTAAACAAAACTGCCTTTGGACAAGGTATTTTGCTGCCATCCCTCAACTTGCACTTTGCTATTTCTAAATCACTTGTGTGGCAGTTACTTATAACAATTACTTCCTTAGTACCTTACCATTTCATGGCCACTGTACCTGATTCATTTACCAAGAACATAAAGTGTTCTCTTTTATAGATTTCTGGAAACTCTGCAACATGTTTCCTTGTTCTCATGCAGATTCTAACAGCTGGATAAGGAAATGTGTCAAGCACGCTGGTCATTTTAAAATCTGCCAAAATAATTTCTTCTTTCCAGTAGACTCCTTCATGATGTCCAACCTTTCAATAGTGCACTGTGATATGAGCATAAACTACTGGGAAACACTCTGAGGAATGTCTCTAATTCTGATAAGCACTGATTTAAATGTTTGCATGAATAATGGATTAGATTTTCTGGCTTGAAAATTGTCATCTGTGTGAACAGAGTGTATGCTTGCTTACAGTAGCAAGAGGAGTATCATAATTCCTACCAAACTGTTATCAGCAGTGGAAGATACAGTAAAACCCCTCTGGTTGGACACCCCTCTATATTGGACACTTTTAATTGGAACCAGCGAATATCCTATAATTTTACGTGTCCACATCCTATATCTTGGACACCCCTTTATCCTGGAACTTGTCACCCCTTTTGTTGTAAGTTGGACAGGTGCATGCATGCACTTAGTTTCAATGCTTTTATGGGAACTGTTTACAGTTAATATTTTGTTGTTTTGAATTTCTGACTGATGAATGCCTTCTACCTGAGGGTGTGAGACATTGAACACATCATTGGAATGCAGTGAAAGTGAATAGTTATTCTTTTGTTAAACCCCTCACTTGAGTTTTAACTTTGTCAGTACTGTGCTTTCAACTGAGTTAAACAGTGTTAACAGAAATTGGAAAGGTATGCTTTCGCTCATAATCAACCAGGAATGGTTGAAACCTTATTCGGATTGCGGCAAAAATTAGAAAGAGGATGGCAAATTCCAAGATAAAAGCAAAAGAGCAGTGTCTTGTGACGGACCTTTTTACAAGGAATAAGTGACATCATATGTTGAGCTACTGCCATAAGTACAATTAAACAAAATACATTCTGAATATTTAAAATTTCACTGAGGCTGGGGTATAATGTGCAACCATGAGAATGGGTTTCAAAAGATTATTATTATTGTCATTAATTCTTAATTCAAGCAAGCCTACAGTAGTTAGATTATGTAAGTAAATAGATTGCATTGTCGGTAAACTTAAAGTATTGGTGCCCTTCCCGTTGAGTTTATCCATGCAATTTTAGTTTACTGAAAACAAAATTTGTAAAAATTTAATTTACCCTTTTGATTTTTCTTATAAATAATTTCCCTTTTGGAAAGGGCTCCATAATACTCTACAATTACCACATTGTCAGTACACCACAATTTGAAAGGCTGATTTTCCCCTTTCCCTCTATCCTGGACACCTCTGTAAGTAGGACACATTATCGTGGAACCGCAAGTGTCCAAGTTAGAGAGGTTTTACTGTACTTGTAATTCTTTTAAACCAACAACACCACCCGAATCAGAAAAGTCAGAAACACGCCTGTGCTCATAGTCTGGGTCACTGTCACTGATTTTACCGCCTTTCATTCTCACGTGGGTAGAGAATAACACTGTGTGTAACTGCAAACCGTTTTGAACACAATGAATATGAACTATCAAACCATCTAACCGCTGCTTAGAACAGAAGTGCATGATACTGGATTGCTACTCAGCATACAAACTCATTTCACAGTTTGTTAGCAAAATTGTCCTATATTTATTCCATAAAACAAAGGGGTGCAACATCTTATTCAGTATTTGTTTTCAGGTAACATAAGCTCCGTGGTAAAAATGTTGGAACTTACATAACCCTCTACGCTAATTCTTGGTTTTTCTTGCTTGTCACTTGCACACTCAGCTCATTGTCCATTCACTAGAGCAACATGTTTCAGTCTGTGGCCACCATTACATTCAAATTCCTGCTTTTATGTCATTGCTACCAAAAGTCATTTTTGAGTGGTTAGACTCCTGCTTCGTATGTGGGAAGCCCTGGGTTGAAATCACAGCCTGGAGATTGCCTATCCTGACTGAAGTGTTTGCAGTTTTTCTCAGTCCTTCAAGGTAAATGCTGAGATACTACCTTAAATTATGCATGACCGCTTCCTTCATTTCTCTCTCTTTGTCATCAGTCTTCCGAGTGCTTTGATGAGGTCCTCCATTTTCATCTATCTTGTGCCAGCCTCTTCATTTCCACATATTTTTTTACAGCCCACATCCTCAAAAATCTGCGTCACATATTCCAATCTTTGTCTCCCCTTCAACTGTTCCTTCCATTACCAAATTAACCAATCCTAGGTGTCTCAAAATGTGTCCCACCATCCTACCTCTTCTTCTAGTAACATTTCCTTCGCCTATCCTATTTAAAACCTGCTCATTTCGTACTTTAACAGTCCACTTAATTTTCAACACCCTTCTATAGCACCACATTTCAAAAGCTTCTATCCTTCTTCTTTCTGGCTTTCCCACTGACCATGTTTTGCTTTCTTATAGCACTATGCTCCAAACATATAACTTCAAAAAATCTATCTTAATTCCAGGTCAATGTTTCCTTCATTTACAATTCATTATTCATTGTCATCCTCTCATTCAACATTACATGGTATGAGCTACAGAACCTGCGTCACTGAATAAACTATAAATAAATATGTCATTGCACTGGTGATCATATTGTCTCCTTCTGATGTCAAAAACTAATGATAGAATAATAAGTTTAAAACGTTTCCACTTACTTAGTACAGTGATGATGAATACTGATCATGCAGGGAGCAAGGACCTCTGAAACATTGGTAATCTTCTACCAGACTATACGCCTCTACAGCCCAGAAGACAGCAATCTTCAAGTCCATTGTGTTTTTGATCTGTAAACAAAAATGTTTAAATTAGTAAATGTGATATGTACATATGTGCATATGATGTGGAGTAGTCAAGTATTACCTTACCTGAGTTGTGGTAAGTCATTGTACAATGATGCATTTATCTTATTAGGAGTGAAGGCGGTTTACTATGTTGTGTGTGCAGCATTTTTCCACACTGTTCAGAAATTTTGCTAATAAAATAGACAGATGCGTCATACCTCACATCATTCTGGAACAAAGGACCACAACACAAACAACTCAGATAATGCAACACTCTTACTAATACACACCATATACACATATAAATGTAAAAATTTTCTGTTTACAGATGAAAAACACACCAGCAACGACCAATCTCTGCAAAACCATTTTCAATTAAACCTTTAGCATAAACTTTTTAACCAGTTCGAAAAGTTTTAACATATACAGTTGTCTTCATTTCTTAACATCGAAAGGAGAAAATACAATACAGTAAAGACAAAAGCAACTCAACCTGATGTCGATCACGTGTATAGAAAGTGAACAGTGTAAAGTTATCGAATAACAAAAACCAATACTCCACAAAACACACAGATTACTACACTACCACTGCTGTAATTTACATAAAAATTTGCTTACTGTGATTAAGACAGTAGAATATAAAATTATCCTTACAACAGACTCTTGAGTGTAATGACTTTAGCCTTCCCACCATTACAATTCTTCTTGAGAAACTGCTGCTTCCCGCCTCTTCCCACTAAGCAAACGCCGCCATTCCATCTGATGGCGTTACCAACGTAAGACTATTACAGTTCTGGGGTGTAGCGTTAGGACTGCAAGGCGTTACAACCCAGAAGACCGTGCGAAGCACAAATTCTACTAATAAAACTAATATATGTCACACCTAGTTTTAGGGCTGAGTTGGACCACATTTCTCACACCGGACATTACTGAATAACTCTTGCGACAAATGTGCCAGGTTAGTATCGAAGGTGGTAAGAGTGTGTACTGTGTATCTGACAAGGGCGTAGTCCGGTTGGTCATGTCGAAACCTCACCTGAAATTTTGCTCATCAACAGAGCCCATCTAGTAATGATTGTGCACAAAATTCCAGCTGCTGATACGCTGTGCAAGGGTGCGAAAAAATTGCTCAAAATTTATTTTTTTTATTTACAATTCGCGCATGCGTCCGACGGCAGTGCGGCCTAGTAGTGGCATGGTATTCACGGGTACAATGCAACGAAGAGCGTGGGGCCAGGCGCTGAGAATTTAGTCTCCGAGGAGCTAGAAGCTTCTGTCTGCGCAGAACAAGCCAAATGCGAAATAGATAATGTGCAAATAAACCTTTAATTCGATGTTCGTGGTGTTAATTGAATATGAGCGTCAAAAATAACGAGAAAATATAAGTAGTTCTTAAAACGGATTTTTATTTAATAGTCTAACAAAGCAGCATATAAAAATTAAAATCATTATCTATCCGCTTAATTAAAGAATATAGTACGACTAATGTAGCGAAACGTCTATTTTCCTACGTTGTATATTAGTACATGTACGTAGTAGGCCAGGGATGAGCGATGAACTACTTTGAAACCCCTTCCCACTCATAAATTATCATCCTCTGACGCCACATAAATACTCAAGCTGCTCTTAATTGTTGTCTGGTTACGTAACGATGCAGTTTCAAATTCACAGGTTCTACAGAACCGAATGAGACAGATGGCATGAATACAGACGACTGTTGGAATGGGCCAGCCGTAGCATTCGCATGCAAAGGCGGCAAGAAACCTCATTCAAGGTACCACTAGACCTAGATGTTTGATAATGTGAATAAAAAAAACACTATCTGATACCAAAAGCTGCATGTCAGTCAATACTTTGAGTCTGCTGAGAATTCAATATTTACACCATAAATATTTTAAGTAATTTTCCTTCAAAACAATTCAATGCTAACCCTTATTGCTCCAGAGACCAAAATCAAATGACCATTAAAATCCGTACAGTGTTTCTCTAGTTGTTACACGCTGACAAACGAATGGTCGGACAAACATGGCGAAGTTAACAGGATCATTTTTTTAACTTTCATTGCAAGCACGCTAACCGAAAATAGTTGAGATATAAATGAAAATGACCATCAGGAAACAGGAAAGTGAGCTTACCCACAAACGTTGGTTCAATACTAACTATTAGACTGAACACATGTTATACCAGTCCCAGAGCCGGAATGCATCCACATCAACTGCAAGGCTTAAAACCAAATGACAATGTATTACACCATTAAACTTTCAATTAATCTGCTTCAACACTCTGTTAAAAAAAACGTTCACTTCTACACACCATTCTTCCATTCATTCTTCAATAAAAGCCTCAATGAAAATAACTGGTTTCAGTGTGGGTTTATGCCAAATGCTTGCTACTGAAAAGACCTATATGGGAGGATAATATTAAAATGGATTTGAAAAAAGTGTGTGAAGGTGTTGACCACATTCCACTCACCGGAAGACAACAGCATTCAACAGAAAATTTTAAATCAACACTGCAATTAACTTTCAGGTTCCATAAAATCAAGGCATTTCAACTTGTCAAGGAAGCAACAAGTTTAAGTTTTTGTCAGCTGAGTATTTTGAGTTTCCTGTAAAGGAAGTTGATACCTTCTGACATTTCAGAAATGTAGCGTCAAGGATTACTGCAACACCTGATGTGTTTAACAATACCTTACTGTCAACAACATTAATCTATAATTCTTCTATAGAAGTAGAAATGTAAGTGTTGAGAAATGCAAATGCTATTTTACTGTATGTGCTACCTGTTTTGAAAAAGAAGTTTTCTACATATTACACAAGTTAACTTTGGACACTTGGCGTTTCACCTTAACATTACTCCATTATTTCCAGATGGTCAGTTTAAATAAATGTAAATTTAGTGACCACGTTTTGGTTACTTACCAATGACAATCCAGTGACCATACAGAGTTCTCTTACAAGCAAAATATACAAATTTAAAACCAAATTATGAACAAAATAATACACATCAACTGTGGTCAGCAAGACCACAAGGTGTCACAACCACCTAGAAGACCACACAGCATCAAAACCAATACAGTCAACATCTTCACTGCCAAGAGAACCTCAAATCTTAAAGAAATACACCCACAGAAGTTAAATTAGTATCAGTATGAATTAGCCCCTTCTCAGATGCTCAATATGACCTTGGTAGATAATTCCAACAGTATCCAAAGATTGTGTCCCAAACTTTTTGAAAGTTTTCTTGTGTGTTCTACTGATGCAGTGGTTCTGACTGACATTGCAGTCATATACAAAAATACACCAGAAGTGAGATTCAAAGATCTAGGGAGCAATGGTTCTGAGCTTTATGGTCAATCAATCTTTCAGAAACCACTTATCAACCTTCTTGAACTAATGCATTTTCCAACTCAGGAAATAAAACGTTCTGAAATGTATCAAATCTGGAGCTAATTTAAATTCAAGAAGACAATACTGCTAGTGCACCATGAGAAGTCTGCTGGGAGTGAGGTGGACATAAGTGGTTATGCTATACTCTTTAATAAAATATGTGTCCACACATGAAACACAATATACTGCACGAAAGCAGAAATATGCAGAGAGCACATGCAAGTAAGATCACCCATTCTACCACTCCTGCTTCCCAGCAGACTTTTTGAAGAGCATTTACAGTAATTTGTTCACAAAATTATTTTAAAAGCGTACTCTTTCTTCGGAAAAACCCAAGCACCTAGCAATTTTTAACACTACTAATCTGCAAATACTATAAACTCAAACTTACTTTGTGCTATGTAACGTAAACCCATGATCCGCATTAGCAACTGCTTCACTCATTCTACTCAGCTACATCACACCACCTCTTTAACACCTGCTAGGCATGTTTGTGTTAGACTAGAGAAGATAAATACTTTCACACTCATACCAAGCCACTCTCAATTATTCATGATGCTACTTGTGCATGAGCAATGTCAGTAACAAATACTGGGATGCAAATAAGTGTGCTACATAAGCAAGTACAGCAAAGAATGTTACTGAAAATAATCAGGGTATGTTACACATTGCACTGATTTGCACATTAGCCTATTTGAGATGGCATAAGTCAGCAGGATCACTTGTGTTCGATTCCCAGGAAAGGCAGGGCTATATTTCTACATCACCACATCCTGATTAACTACAAGGCCAGCGCAGCCTCTTATTCAATCAGTACGTGCAAAAAATTAGTACATGATGCAAAATATAGATCTCATTAAGATCTACATTTTCTACACAAGAAGTATGTTAATATGGTGAATATTTTACAAAATACAGACACATTATTTCTCAATGGGTGCAGCGTGATGTGTGTAGTGCAATTAGCTTTGCAAAAATACATCTCTATCTGCAATAAAGTAAAATCAATACAAGTAGGCATATAACATAGTAGGGAACAGTGGAAAATACATGTATGCTACCATTTCACACTTTTTAAGCTAACTCACAATTGCAGAAAGAAACATTTGTGAATACTCAGCTAATACATGTGAACCAAAATACTGTGCTATAAAACATTAACTTTTATAGTAAACAAAATTTAATGGCATAAGCTTACCAGATGACGAGTGAACTCCTCGATTTTTCATTCAGCTTCTGTTGGTCCCTGAAAACAAATTACAACCACTGATAAATATTGTATCATGTCCTTAATATGCTCCTTCGTAAAATAAACACAAGACTACATTCCAACTTCCTGAGACCATATGAACAGGATAGCAATGTATTAACTGTCTGATGTGTATTCAGGAGGGATCTAATTTAAATCACGGCTGGAGTAACAGCTATACTACTTGAGATTCACATGGTGATAAATATGATGGTAGTCATCTCATAAAATGCAGCATAAGGTAGTATGGTAGACATTGAATGCTGGAATAGTACTTTAACACTTCTTGTTGACATTTAAATAGCCTGCTGCTCTGCTTTCACTTACATAATTTGTTATTAACAACTTAAAATATAAAGGCTAAGTAATGACAAGTTTATCTCCTTGTTGATCACAACAGAAATCTTATCTCAAAAATAAGATCTCATATTCCAAAAGACAAGACAAGACATGAAAACTAAATGACAGGATTGGTGGATTAGTGAGTGTGGTCACTTTCAAAATATTTGCCTCTACCTTCACACACACATTCAGCCTCTGACATGCCCAAAAGCACTGCTAGAAATCAATTCCTAAATGTCTTTACATCTTATAATAATTTCAAATGATACCCTTTCAATATGTTTAATTTTAGAAATATGAACATTAAAAGGTCACCAGGGTCAAATCAGATGACTCACCAAAAATCAGTTTTCTCAAGTGCTCTATCTGAATACACTCTTATTAACTCAAAATCCCCCTCTCCAGCTATAGGTTTAGTTTTTTTCAATGAATATATTGCCATAAACTTTTCAAAACTTGTAGGTATACTGGCAGACTGTTCTGAAGGAACTAATCCAAAACGAAAAACTACTTTGATATTAAAAAAGCAAATATGACTTCAACCTCTGATTTTGAGCACTGAGCCCTTCTTCTGGTCTTCCAGACCAGGGCTGTGGAGTCAGAGTCGGAAACAATTTTAGGTGGAGTTGGAGTCGGTAAAAATGTACTGACTCCAACTTCGATATAAAATCTTAAGAAAATATTATTTTAACGCTTTTGCTACCGTGTGAGCCGCTGGTGGCCTCACTTATGGAGATTCAATGACGTGTTGAGTCACATGGTGTGGGAATAATTCTTTGTAACATTGGCTCTGGTACCTTAATAATATAAACTGTCTACAAATCAACCGATTTCTGCAATAACCATTCGACTTATATTTAAATATAGGTTATAAGTCTAAAAAGTAGCCTGATGATTCACGTGGTGGTGATGAAATCTCTTATGGTACAAATTTACCATTTAAGTAGGTTTATCATTATTAATACATATGGAGGTTTTATGAAGGATTCAGAGGTTTTAGTACCGACTCCACAGCCCTATTCCAGACTGTGTATTTCTCCACTGAAAACTTTGGCATTTTATTTCAAGCCATACAGAAAGATCATGCCTCATCAAAAGTATAGTGACAAACATTTCTCAGTATTTGTTACTTTCTTCCAAATTTAAGAAAGTTTTTTTAAGGCCACCACACCTTTCATCATCTGCAACATCATCCCTTTTGCCTTGAAATAATTCAACCCACACAAAAGCCAGTATTCTCACAACTGCTTTTAATAAATTTGCTGTTAACACTTTGTAAAATTGAAACATATTTATTTCAAGTTCGACAAAATTTTAGAACTGATGCTATTCGAACAATCATTAGAGGCATAGCCTAACAGCACAAAGGAGGTGGTGACATGAACCCCACAAATATTAGACGTGACTCTTAGAAACTTACTAAATTACGCTCAAATATAAAATTCTAATAAGAGGCAACACAGAATTCAAAACTGATTTTTCTAGTATCAAAATTAACTATTTATTAGAAATGAAATTACATGAAGCTGAAGACAATAATGAAAATGCAGAGTATAAGTACAGATGAGCATACAGACATGACAGCAGATGCGAGCATTTAGTGAATACAAAGATACATTCCCTAATTTCCAGAATATTGTGAGCTCAACAAATCTCAGTCTTTTAAGATGTTCTGATATACTATAAAACATCAACTAAAGTGTTTATGTCAATCAGGCATTTACCTCAGTGCTTATACTTTGAACAACTGAATCTGCACAATGGAATTAATGAGTACAACTTGTAATATTATGAAGAGATTCCACTAGACACTTATTACACTTAAAATTGTCAAAATTTCCTTTTAAAGGAAAATTCATAGTGCCTATAAAACCAAAAACTTAGACATTTTAGTATTATGACAGAACAATCAAATAGTTCTGCCACATGTTAACAATTTATTGTCCCTGTTAGAATCCCAAGAACTGTTTGGCATATGACTGTTGAATCATACTTTCATGGACATGCATGCAAACACACATATACATTTTTTTAAGAAATTGGCAATACTAATGAGTTTGTACATGTTGGATCATGTGGCTATGTACATAACTGTGAAAACTCAGATTTCCTGCCATACAATATTAATTGAGAACTCCTCATCTCAAGTGCCTCTGTTAAATGGGAGGGTATGTTATGCCTTAAAAACAAAGTTATAATCCTTTAAATATAAAAAGGAAGATACTAAACATATACATAATTAATTTACTTCAAAGCTCATCAATGACCAAAAACAAATGATAATTCACTAAAAAATCCAACTAATAACCTCAGATTATCTTCTGTGCATACACTTCTGTTTTGGACTAAAATCAGAACTGCAAAAACTTTTATTTCAACAAAGATTAATGCAAAAATTAATAGTTTAACATTTCTTTTACCTTCGTTTGATATGTAATTCCATTACATAGTTTTCTAGCAGAGAAAATAAAAATGGTAAATATTTACAAACAAAATCTAGAATAGTTGGTAAATGCAATAAACAAAACTATAAACTTGTGTTTGGCAGAAAATTTGTTATAATTGGTCATAATTGTTTTTCTTACCCTCCCTCATTAAACACAATTAATAATCATTCTACAATAAAAAGTAAATAAAGTAAAACTATCCCACTACACACCATACACGTGCTTGAGGGGAGAGTAAATAAACCTCATACTCATTCTTTCTCAACATCAGCACTAGATGTGGTGAATGGTCAGCATCACAGCCCAGCCGAGCTTTACCCCTAGGAAACGACCATGATACCCACTGAATAAAAGGCTGAGTGGGCCCCAGAGCCAGTCTGGACATAGAGACTAGAAAAAAACCCTGTGCCCCAGTCAGAGATCAAACCCTGATCATCCAGTCTGTAGCTACTCACTATTCTGACTGAGCTACCCTGCCACCCAATCATTCTACAATCCTTAATTTAAGCCACCTAATGTCAGCTGCTGTTCTTATATGGTGTTATAATAAAAGCATTGGCTTTATTACATTACAAATCATTTTACATAAAGTGGTAATAATTTTGGCTGGTATATTACATGTTATCTTATCTTCTTATAAACCTGTGAACCATAGTTCTATGAGTCCTTTTCATCAGTAAGGAGAAAAATAATTAAAAGAATGAGATCAAAACCTTACAGTAATGAATCAGGATCACAGATTTATGAACTCAGTGTCCCTCTGTGTGTACTAATATAAGTGACTGGCAAGAAGGTTAATAAAAACCAATTTCAATACAATTTAGGCACACACATGAGAAGAATAAAAATGAGACTGCAACCAAAAATACCAATACTGTATTTTAATTTGACCAATCCTAGCCCTTATTTTCCATCTAAAAGCATTTGACCTATAATAATATATCACATCACAGAGAAATAGTTTTACTGATACATCAATTGCTTAAACATTACAAGATTATCACATGTGTACTATCTCTGCATTCCAGGATAACATTGTGATATCTTGTTCAAACACATGTCAACCTTATGCACCCCACGGTACCGCATTCCATCCAGTTCCCTAAACAAGTCACATTAACAGAATATCACACCTAAAACATTACTTGTGATACATGTGAAACAGGGTGACAAATATTAAAAAGATTTTTATTTATTATTAGTGTTCTGTCTGACGACAGGTCCATATGAACAGGATCCTTCCATCCTTTTCTCGGACTGGGCCCTGTTCATATACGTTCTTGGCAGATGACCCAGAAGTGTTTTGCCATTGCCTTCTTCTGTGTGTGTGAATGGAGTAATTGTTGGGATGCCACGGAGAAACCGGGGGAGCCCCCGGAGGAAAACTCCGTGATGCCTAGACCAACATAAGTTATAAATCTGAGCACCACCGGGAATTGAAACCGGGACCCTAGGTTTACAAGGCTAGCGTTCTGACCGGTAGTCCACATTGGCGGATCTTGCTGCACACAAAATGTTGGAGTTAAAAAAAATATTATGCACCTATACCAAATGGTAGATGGTTCATCAATTAATAGGTAAGAATCTGGATAGAAACGGCCATCACCCTTCTTAAGTTTCTGCCCCATTACTTTTCTCAGGAGAATACAGAAATGCACAGAAAACATCAGTTAGAGCAGCTAGTCTCTAGGCTGTTTTTTCATGACCGGATTACGACACCAATCGTATCTACGGATGTTGAATTCTGTTTTTTAGGGCTGATCCATGTTTCAGTGTGTGATATATTACAGGTTCTAAGGTGAGCTGTTCGTGACGAGTTATTTGGAGTAATATTATAAGAAATTTGAGTGAATACATAGCGTTTAAGTGAGGTTATGTAGCGGACTTTAGTGAATAGGCGGAGACTGAGTCGGTATTCAGAAGGCGGTGATCAGTGCTGCCAACTGGCAGATTTCGCTTTGTGGACCTGTGGTACAGTACTTGGTTCCTCACAATATTCTTCTTCGGAAACTTAGTAACTTGGGACTATCCCCTAGCTATGTTGATTGGTTCCATAGTTATCTTTCTGACAGACAATCCCTTGTTCGTATTTCTGGAACTCTTTCGTTTCCATATCGTGTTAAGTGTGGAGTGCCTCATGGTTCCACCCTAGGCCCCTTTCCTGTTAATATATTTATCAATGATATTTGCGACTCCATACATAATTCTCACTGCTTTTTACTTGCTGATGACTTATTAAAGATATTTCGTAGTATAAGTGATGTTGATGACTGCAAACTGTTACAGCAAGACATCTGGTCCATACAAAACTGGTGTCTTGTTAATGTATGCAACTTAAATTTAAGTAAAACGACTGTTATATCATGCACCCGAAAGACAAACAGTATTTACTTTAATTACAAATTGTGTAACAACCTGGTGGCACACTTCCAGTATGTTAAAGATCTTGGCATTCTACTGGACTGTAAACATTTTAACAGCTTATCAACTATATATTCTCACAAAGCTTCAAAATGCTTTGTTTAATTCGGTACATTGCTTCCTTCTCCACCCTTGATAGCCTTTTGGTTTTGTACAGTACTTTAGTTCGTTCTAAAATTGAGTATGCGTCTGTTGCTTGGAACTCTATTACTAATACTAACTCCTTTCAGTTGGAAAGGATACAAAGAAAATTTGTAGCTTTATGTTATAGTAGATTTTTATTGGCATTTGTGCATATAATTATGACGATATTTTAGTCAGATTAGAATACATATCGTTGCATTTAAGAAGGAGGCTTCTGGATGCACTTTTCCTTGTTAATGTCCTTAAAGGCAAAATTAGTTGCTCGTCAGTTTTTGATACAGTTAGTCTCTGCATACCCACTAGGTCTATCAGAGACTACTCTACCTTTAAGGCACAACGTAATTTTAAAGCCAGATGTGTTTCTGCTGCCAATGCAGTCTGTAGGAGCATCAACATCATTAACGAAGATCATATTAAGCTTATTGATGTCAGTTATCGTTTTAAACAATAATCATTGTTCTTTTTTATTGTTTAATTAGTATATCTTATTATTATGACTTTTTCCACATCCTAATTGTCTTCTGACTGTGGTATGGATCCATGGAATATAAATATATTATTATTATTATTATTATGTATGTTGTCTATGTTTTGTTTAAAACTGACGTGATTTTAATTTAATTATTATTTTACTTAGGCACATTATTTAGCTAATTTACTTGTTAATTATTTTGCAATAAATTAATGAATTATTATCATTATTAATATTGTACATTTTAGTTCACTGTTTGTTTGTTTTTGTATTGTTGTTAGTGCTTGACTGTTAATGGCCTTTTTGGCTGTTGTCAAGCACTTAAATAAATGAAATGAATTTCAACACATAAGAATTTTGTATACAATAAGCTAGAAGTGTATGTGGCGTTTCTTAAACACCTGGACAAGTTATGGCACTAGTGATGGAAGACAGCACCAGATATTTCATGCACAGTTTTATAAATGAGAATACTCAAACTTGCATTAAGAAATTCAGTGTGGACAAAATATCTGAACGCAAATCTTTACAGTGAAAAGAAATACATTTCTCATTATTTATGAATAAATAAACTACATTTATGTCAAATTGTACCTTAATTCACAAAACCTTGATTGCTGTGTAAACCTCAAATCCTACTTAATTAAGTAACCTGAAACAATAAATTCTGTGAACAGATAAACCAATTCTATAAGTAAAATCTTAAGGGCAAAGGCTGAGAGATAGTGAGAAAACATTGAGTGCCAAAATATTAAAGTAAACCTGCTCAGTAAGCACCTTTCTGGGAAGTTAATACATTTATTAGTGCAGGTACTCACATTAGATATGTGTCCTTCATGCCAATTTTCTTATATAGTTCACAGCCCAACTCATAGCTGCATCATAACAATGCAAGGAACGTCAATATTAAAATCTCATTTATACTAAATGTGTCTGAATACTACACTGAAGAAATCTCAGTCCAGACAACAGCTATACTCGTACGGATCGTTCCTGGTTTTCCTCAGTCAATGAAAATATTGGATATTGTCCTAAGTGATGTAAAATCTTCTTCCTTGTACACCATTTACAGTGCATCATTCACTGATCGTCTTATCACAAGAAGCCACATAATCCCGAGTTACTGATATTGTTGTAAATAAACCATAACGCTGAATGGGGCAAACCAACAGATTAAGCAATGTAACACAAAATAACATTACTGGGTAAAAACTCAGGGCACTCTGAAATAAATAGCCCACTCTTCTCTGTCATTCCGGCGCATGACACACAACTATATGAACGTTGTGATTTCAGTCACTATATTCACAAACTGAAACTAAGAGAAGATAAATATGATTTGAGACTGCTGTAACCATAAATATTGCAACTGTGTTTGTTGAGGTAACTGTAAGTAGTGATACAGGCAGTTGAAATTAACGGAGAATGAAAAATATTAAGAACTGATGGTTTTAACAAAACTAATAAAAAGCCAAAGAAATTTTTAAGATAACTACTGGAACTGAAACAGCCAAGATGTCCTTGGAAGGACATCTGACACAGGAAGAGACTGGAATGACATTTCATATTTGTAAATGTGAGATTCCAGACTGCAGTACACTTTTATGCAACACCTTGAAGGTGCATTAGTTTCAAATGATGTACAGAAAATAGAGGGACTTTCACTATGATAAATTTGAGGGGGTCTCAGCATTTTGAGGACGAAGCCAATCTTTTTGGAGAAAATGCTGTGCAAACTTGTAGGGAGATACAAGCTTCTAAGAAGCATTTACTCCATCAACACAGCTTATGATATAGGCAGTATGTAACTCTCAAATGTAAGCATTTACTTGCACATTTACATGATGTGACAATCTAGAATATCAATACCGAGTTCCACTGACTGGTCACATATGAAATTGTAGAAATGTTGGTTAACGGATGATGTAAGTATAGTATGCAACTGTAATCTTGAGACTTGCAAGGAATGCAGGAAGTCTGAAGCATTAAAGGCAGACGCTATCTTTTCTCCTTCCTCCTTCACCCCACTAGTCTCAACATTAGTCTTACACTGTAGATTGCTTCTAAAATTAAATAAGATATCTCACCTGGTCTTTGAATGGTGCAGCAAGAGGTTCACATTAAGTGGGTCACTTGATTCTGTTCACAAAAAGAAAAAAACAGCAGTCAGTTCCTTGCAGTTGTTTGCTCAAAAAACACTTCACACTTCTTATGGAGTGTTCACACTATAATGACAACTCAAGTTTCAAGCAACTGTTCTTGCAATCTGCATTTCACATTCAACAGAAATATCCAGTCCATTCCGGTTGACTTAGATGCCACCTGCTGTTAAGTCCTGTAACTAATCTTTTTCAACTCACTGCTAGTCACACCTTGACCTCAGTTGACAGTTGCTTGTTTACCTGTGGACATTTCACCTGCTTCAGTAGGAATAGTCTATCTGGAATATAATTTAATGATGAACACAGCAACCAGAGTTGGTTCAGTAAGACTACCAGGAAATTTCAAGTCCGGTGTGACCTGTTTTGGTTGCGTTTCAATTGCATCCCTAAATACTAAACACCAAACACAAGTGACTTTCAAGTAAGAAAATGGAGCACAAGAATAAAGCAAAATATACATGGCAATTTAGCTCTTCCCTGGTCCTTTATTTACTCAATTAGTTGTTCACTGTAGTTTGAGACAATACTTAGTAAGACTTTGGGTAAACTGCTTGACTTCTTCCCGGCTGCATTTGAACTGCATGCTCTCCTAGTGAGATAGGGTTTGCAGAATGACAATGAGTGTGACCGTCCACATGGCTGGTTAGTATATCTGTTATGGGCACTGTCAAATTATTATTGCAATAATTAAAATGATTAAGGTAGAAAACGAGTCAGGACACCAGGAAATAGCCCATTATCGCAGTATATCACTGCAGCTAACACAGAACTAGAACATCGGTACACTGCTGATAATAACACACTGGGCCAACGGAACAACTGTATACAAACAGACACGAAAAATAATTTATGATAATAATAAATGGTCATCTGATAAGAATCCATGTTTAACTCTCCATGTAAAGCTGGTCCCAAGTTTTCTTTAGGATTGATAAAGTAGAAACATCAGAGCTACATTACACATGGCAATAATAGATTTTATACAACACACAGGCCATTCTATATTTTAAATTATTGATTTTAATTGCGTAATGTTTTGATTTTAATATTGCAACATTCTGCATTACTATTATTGTGAGGGAAGAAACTGCCTGTCTGGAAATGCATCTGATAGAAACCTGATATTACAGCCCACAAATAATGCGAAGCAACACACAATATTAATCTAGTGTCTGAGTGAACCAAATATCTCTGAGATAAGTGTGTCCCAGTGTCATTTTGTCCACCATAAATCCCACATGGACTGCCTTGGGTTTCAACCCAGGCTCCCACATTGAGAATTCAATTACTAACCACGAGCTCTGGCATGAACCAAGCAGCTGTGAACTTTGTCTTAGGTCAGTTGATGAATACAGCCTGCCATGATGGAATTATGCTTTTGGGAATAAATTGAGAATTCAATAAAAAAAAATTCAGATGATCTGCCACATCAGGTGGTTAAACGAAACTGATGTCTCAGGGACCATCTCTGTTCCCATCATGAGTATTCTGATGTAACCAGATTATCTGGTTTGTGGTTGTCTCTCATATATACACCTGCCCGGCCAGTGCTCATGGTTGGACCCTGGCCAATCACAGCTGGTGGGCAGAGTCAGAAGTTTGTGCTTTTTGGTCCTGCTCTCCATTGGTGTTAAGCCCCAATTTTTTGTCAGTTTGTCCAACACACACTCTGCCGCATTTACAGGGAAAACAGTATATTCCAGGGACCCTCAAGGTTGCAAATATAAACTAAATGTATCTTCAATCTTAATCTGTTCTGTGTAATATACAGTCCGCAAACCAGGAGAAAATCCCTGCTAGGAATTCGTTAAACGCACATGCGCAAGATTTCGTGGCGAGTGACAACCCATCCTAAAAGCATTCGTTCCACAACCACTGAACGAACAACAGACGACAGGCTTTCATGTGTTCTAATGGGTACAGCTTTAAGATTACCTCACAGTGGCACAGTGATTTAATCTAGAATATTATCGCAACACCGCAGAACATATTAGAGGTGCGCTCACTACACTCTACTCTTAACTGCTTGATGTTTTCAGTCTGTGTGTAGTAGCCTTAAACTCTGATGTATCGCACTTCCCACCAATAGCAGCCCTCTAGTCCAGCAGGCAGTAAACATTCCCCCCGCACCGCACCAGAAACGACATCCCCCCCGCAGGGCTTTTCTCCTGGTCTGTGGACAGTAGTTATCACATATCACATTATTTTGATCACTGATGTATATTACCGTGGCAGACAAGCAAAATTACACTAGCTAACACATAATCCTTTCCTTAATACTTCTTGGTAAAGCCTGAGAATGGTTAAATATGGTCGAAGCCTGCAGCCATTTATATAATAAGTAACTTGTTACTTTCTTGTATTTTATCAAACATAAGTAATAAAATATATAACTGACTGTGTGGGGAAAAATAATAAGCACCATTCCCCAACATTATAATTTGCAATGCATATATCAGATCCAAGCTTAAAAACTAATGTAGGATTGTGCATGGGTGCTGCTAGTGGATTTTATCCAGAGAAGGTGACAAAATGAGAAAATCTGCAATACATATAATACAAGTCACATTAATACGTACTGAAATGTCCTTACTCAAGTGTTTATAAGACAAGAAAAATGTCATGTCTCTGAAAACATGACGATAAAATTTTATCTTCACTGTAAAACAAAGACTAAGCTCATGAAAATTAAACAACTCTCTGTGTTGTGTTTAACTCTGAATGTTCAATACAGTCTATCTCAGAGTTCATCATCCAACCTCACTCACCCGTGTAATTCACAATATGAACATAGATGTGTCAACATATAATTCCAGGTCCACACAGCAATGAGTATGAAAATGTGTTTCTTGTGGTTTGCTGTGCCATGTAGTCTAGTAGAAGTTTACACACATTTCATCCATCATCATCTCCCTCATGACGGAGGTAGCAAACACCTCTGAAACGTCTGTAATGTTCTACCACATGATGGCATTACAACCCACAGGACAGCTACCTTCTTAAAAGGTATGTTTAAACATTTTCAACATGTTAAGTGGATCCCATGTCACGGCCAATATCCTGCGGAATGAGAGGACGTCCAGATATAGAATAGCTACAGATATATTGGACGGCAGGTGGGGTGCTACAAGCACCTCACTGGAAAAGTTCTAATATGTTAAAAAATGTTAGACATGTCTAATTTCTTTAGCAGCTGAGCAAATTCTCAGTTTCTACAAAAGACTGTACTTACAAGGTGTTAACAACCCATTATGTTATTGATATCACTGTCTGCAATTCACAGTCACGAAAATTATTATATGCATGAACCAAATGTGAATGTTGAATCTTACCTTGTGCACCATACCAGAGTTACAGTGCACAAATATCAGCCAATCAGAACACCAACATTTACCTTATTATGTAACTTTTAAACAACATGGCCCTCAGGTTCAGCACCGTTTCTAAAAGTAATAGAACGTCCAGAGATAGACCTTATTCTCATCCAACACATAATATTGCAAATTTTTGTACTGACCTTGAAAGTGCCACCAGTCTTGTGAGGCTGAGTGCCTGGTAACTGAGGGCGAGCATCCACACCAAAATGGTCTTCATCATCATCGACAATGCTGTCATCGAGAAGCAGGAAGTATGGCAGAAGTACCCCGGTGTCCTGTAGTATAAATTAGAAGCATTAATGGTATGGAACAGAGAGCTTAGTGCAGAATGAAGCTTGACACAAAAACCCCTGGGTTCAAAAGACCCTTCAATTTTCAAGAGAATATGTACAAGGATCATGAAATAAAGTCTTCTGTGTAAATATAACTGTAGAGCTCTCTGTAAGTGTTTTGCTATGTCACATTTAGTGGACGGGACATTTCAAGTTGTCCGGTCATGGTCTTCTGAAATTCTGACCTCCCAGCAAGTTTTCCAGTGTCTTCCTAACACTGTAAGTGAATTTCTACTATGTAACTACTGCCAGTGCTTCCAGATTTATTGCACATGAGATGTTTCATTAGGAGAAGCCATTCCCAGAGGGGCACAGGGCCTGAGTAAAGCAGTCTATGTGGGTCCATTCTGTAAGATTGGTCACATTACACTACGCATGTTTTCTTGTCTCTATCCCACGATTACAATTAAACTAATATGCTATGCATTTATTTTCTATCTATAGGATGCTTAATTTGTTCAGCATGATATATATCATGCTTCATAATGTCAAAATGTGGGCTTCTGAACACTCACCCCACCCTACAGATAGTCCTCTGCTAGGAACGTAAACCACACTCTATTCATTTATTTACTTATGTTAAAGAATAATATCTAGAAACTTTACTGAAAGCCTTAAAACTGTGCACTGAGTTTTCTTATTAATACAGTAGGGTCCCAATTATCTGACTTTCGGTTATCTGACAATCCATTTCATAAGCGTGATATCTCAGAATGCTTCATTTTATCAGCTGTCAACTCAGTATGCAGCAGAATGAATTACACTTCCTGACCGAGCCCTTCTCCATTTGTGAAATCAGTTTCTTCAGAATGCCAACATTATTGGTTTTAGAAAGAATATGAGTGCTACCCTCATCTCTTTCTTCAGTTCTCTGAATTATCAGACATTTTTAATTATCTGATCTTCCTTACATCCTGTTTAGATTCGATAATCGGGACCATAAACAAAGTAGTTTAGAACTTAAACATTTATATTTTATGGTAACAGTTGTGGGCAGAAGAAAACAAAACAGTGTAAAATGGATGCCTCATTTTCCTTGGAACTCATTCTTACATCACCTGAACGTATTTTGGTGTCACTCATTACGAGATTCGCCACTCCTGGTAAGAGGTGTTCGAGCAAAATCACATTTGTTTTCAGAATTTAACTGCAAAAGAAGATTTAATTTCTCTCTTCCCCATTAGAAAGATACATCTCAAATTAGATTTCAAAGAAGGTTTCTCATTTTTGTCACTTTTATGAAACATAAATTTCCAATCTCTCTCCAAACGCTGAGACTCACTCAAATATCATCTGCTGGTTGTTTTCTCCTTCTGCTTCAAAAGGAGTAGCTCTCAACATCTCAAGCATCAAAACAGCAAGGCTCCACCAATCAGCTGTCTGAAACAATCCAAATTAGAACAACAGCTGCAATCAGTCACTTTCATTTCTTCACACCTTCCTCACAGACACTCACAACAGCCACCAGAAACAGAAAAATTTAGGATACGAACAAACAGAGTTCTTTATTTTTGCATTCGATTTTAAATTAAACATTTCTAAGAACAAACAGTTCCTTTCTTCATAAATCAAGATGACAGGTATTGTAACCAGACAAACTATGCTGACTTTTCTATGGTTTTCCTTGAAAATTTTTATTCATTAGTCACTCTCTTAACTTAACTTTTCATTTAATATTACAAAATCATACTATATTTATATTTGACGTTGATGACCTCAGCAAATGTGTGAGCATTGTTAACAAATATGATGAAAATCCAATCCCGGGTTCTTCAATGTGGATGGACAGACAGCCAACTAACACAAACAAACATACAAGCTAGCAGGAATATTTTTGCAAATTTCACTTGTTGACATGTTAATTGATGACTCTGGTATGTACTTATTACACTGCTGCAAGCTTAATTCTTCTTCTTCTTCTTATAGCACAACAGCCCAAAGTCAAGCCTTGGCCTCCTCCGATGTGGGAGGTTTCTTTGTCTCTGAATTGTGCATTTATTAGTAGTGAGTGACAAGTCCACTAAATCTGCACAATTTCTATTCAATCCTGATTTGACTGCTAGAACCATTTAGCAGTGAACCGACAGAGACTTAGGTGAGAAATGAGCGCTGAATTTTGCCTCCAAAACATCTCGTTCATGCTTTATAAGACAGAATATCAATATCTGAGTACTTTCTTCTATCTATAATTTCTTCCTGAGCTAAGAACACAATATCTTGTTAAGAAATCCTGGTTTCTTCTGTCTGAAAAGCTTCTGCATCTCTCAGTGTTGATCTTCTGTTATAATGCCATATGGACTTACAGGTGGATACCAATATTTCACAGAAACATACTTCCTCCATCTTCAGCCCAAAGAACACTAGAATCTACCTAGAAGTCCATATAGCATTACAACCTAGAAGACCATACTGTTGTTACAACCTAAAATATCATACAGCTTCTATATGTGATTATGTAAGTGTGCATAAGCTCTTCTGTCATCTGCTGACAGTCCAGCCCAATAATTCATGGCTTATCAACAATGAAAATGGGCAAATAAAGAGAAACATCTGTTTTCGTAACATAACTGAACAACAGGTTAAAATAAAAATAACCTGACAATTTCAAAATATCATCAGATCTGAAATTTGAATAAAACAGTGGTTCCTTAATGGATTTGTGTTCTATAATTTTTCACACACAAAGCAATAGCAATTAAATGACTTTTACTCAATTTATCACCTTATTCACCACACATGCAAAATATTACAAAACACATGACAAGCAAGTCTGGTTAAAATCACATTTACACATATATTTACAAATATAAAATTAGATACAAAATATTTACTTAGAGTTCATATGATAATAGCATCATTTAGTCCTGAAAATAGAGGACATTAGTTTCATAATTAATTTCTGTAAGGAACAAAGATACAGGTTACAGCAATGACAGGCATGGGGTTTAAAATTAAATTGGTAGTTATAAGGATATTGGGCATGTAGGCATAGAAAAATATCTAATACATGAAATCACATACAAACAGAAAGATACAATACACATAGGAGGATAACCATTATTTCCTAACTAATATATTCTTTTATAAAATCAAAGTTAGCATGGAATAACTGAGCAAAATAAAACAGAATTGTATGTGTACAGTAAAATTACATATACAAAGAAGGCTATACATAAAATAGGACATCACATTCCCACAGTGTTAGTACCACTCTCCACAAAGGCTTTGTAAGTTTATAAAAGAATGGTTTCCTTAGTACATGTTGGTATCTCGTCGTCAGCAGACAGGCTGGCAAAATTATTTTAGGGTCTTTAATAAGTCCTTTGAAAGGGTTACAAAGTTCAAATATCTGGAAACAACAATAACAAATCAAAATGACACTCATGAGGAAGTTAGGAGGAGATTAAATTCCGGAAATGCTTGCTACTTCTCAGTTCAAAATATTTTGTCTTCCCGTCTGATTTCTAAGAACCTGAAAATTAAAGTATACAAAACAATAATTTTGCCAGTTGTTTTGTATGGGTGCGAAACATGGTCTTTCACTCAAAGGGAGGAACGTAGATTGCAGGTGTTTGAGAATAGGGTGTTGAGGAGGATATTTGGGCCTAGGAGAGAAGACGATGGGTTCTGGAGGAAACTACATAATGACGAACTTAAAAATCTGTACTCCTCCCCCAGTATTGTCAGGGTGATTAAGTCGAGAAGAATGAGATGGGTGGGGCATGTAGCGCGCATGGATGGGACAAGAGGTGTGCACCGGGTATTAGTTGGGAAACCTGAGGGGACGAGACCGCTGGGGAGACCTAGACGTAGATGGGAGGATAATATCAGGCGGGATCTATGGGAGATAGGAGTCGAAGGAGACCGGATTTTGTTGGCCCAGGACAGGGTCTGGTGGAGGGCTTTGGTTAATTCAGTGATGAACCTTCGGGTTCGGTAAGCCATCTAGTTAGGTAGTTAGTTATGGTTTCCTTAAGTTTTGTCTTGTGAAGCAGTGCCATTTGACAGAAGCAAGGCACAGAATATATATATATATAGCACTTAAAAATAAAAATTTCATGTACGGAAACAATATCTGTATGTGACTCAGAAAAAACTTGTTCAACCTTATCTAAACTTCAAAGAATTCCTCAGTGTAATGATATTTACAGAAATGGCATCAATTCCAGTCCAAATCTCTATAACAAAATACAAAAATACTTTTAAAGCTTTGTTAAATGATATACTTTTAAAAATGTAAATATAATAACAAAAACCAGTATTATAAAAATTAATCACATTTGGGAAAGTTTTGGAAGGTACATTTATTGTTTTATGAAAAAAAGTGTCAATATTGCATACCAGTGTATAATGCTAGAAAAATGCATTACCAACATCAAACTTCATTAGAATCAGACCAAGTTCCAGAACACCCAATTACAGAACCAAAAACTATCAAATGTTAAAGAACATACCTGAAGTAATTTGTGTCTTACTGATATCCATCTGGCTTGGTCCATGGTTAACATCAACCAGACTACACAGCGCAACAACCCAGAAGACAGAAATCTTCATATTCACCTCTGTGAAAACCTCAAATCTTACATAATTAATTATGCTTCTCAGTAGTACAAAGAGTTTGTACAAGATAATAACCAAATTCTGTTGAGAAAATTAAATATAACTTTCAGAAACATTCAAAGAACTTAATCTGGGATGTGTACAAGGCGAACAGGATAGAAACTGCAGTGAAAGTTTTGTTGGTCTGGCCTGGTGCTTTCATACTCAAACACTTATGTACAAAGGCAACTACAGTATCACAATGCAAGGAACTATTGGTGAAACTACAGAGTGGGCTGGTGGTCAGAATGCAGTGTGAGAAGTGCCATTAAATGGGTAGTCAAGTACTATAAGGGACAGACTATTCCTATGGTAATCCAATGTTATTATTCCTATTAAGACTTACCACATAATACCCATAGTCCGCTTCTATCTGGCGTAGTTTCCATAGAGAGTTTAGAGTTTATTTACATTCCATAGATCCTTCTTAGGACTCAACCAAAGGATGTAGGACTTGTCATTTCATACAATATACATACACTTCACAACTTTCAACACAAGTACAAGAACGTATTTCACATATCAATGTACATAAATTTCAGATTCTGCAATACAAGAATGAAAAATAATTTTACAAATTAATATACATAAACCTCAGAATTTTAAATATAAATACAAAACTTGCTTTACATATATGTAGATTATGGATATAAAGCTTAAACATTTTCAGCAGAGATGAAATCATCTACAGAATAGAAGGAGTGAGTAAAGAGGTAATATTTCAATGCAGGCTTGAATACCTGTATATCATAATTTAGACTTTTAATTGTTGGTGGAAGATTATTAAACAACTTGATACCTGTATAGTACACTCCTTTCTGATATTTAGTAAAGTTAGCATTTGGCACATATAGATCATGTTTACGTCTTGTATTTAAATTATGTACATCTGTATTTCTTTTAAATTTATCCATGTTTTCAACCACAAATGATAGCAAGCAGAGTATAAATTCACTTGCAAGTGGAAGTATATTAAATTTACGAAATAATTTTCTACAAGATACCCTGCTTTTGACACCAGCCATTATTCTAATTATTTTCTTTTGCATGTAAAAAACTTTATTACTGTCTGTTGAATTTCCCCAAAAGACAGTGATCCATCTGATGAAACGTTAGCTTCACCAGCACAGTTAACTGTTATATTGTAATTTGAGTACTATCATGCGCATGGCACGTGTGGCATGCCACACACGATCACGATACTGTTAGCTCGTCACCACACTTATTTGTGCTCTATTAAATTATGCGTAAAATGCTGAATATAACTAGATTTAATTACCGTCAAAATCAGCTTATCATTTATATTATGTAATTTAACGCGAAACATGGCCAACATAACCAATAATATTGCTAGTCAAAAAATCAAACACGATGTTATTATACTGAGCTGTATATTACATCACCGCACTTTTTAACGATTTTACATTATTAGCACATTTTTCTGCTTACAGTTTTAACTCCTACAATTCTCAAAAACAGATAATGAGCAACATTCATTCACCAACGAATCTATTTGTCATTTACTTCTACGCGCGAGCGACATGTTTTATTTTTTAATACCAACACAACAGCACAATATAGGGACTAGGAAGAACATTTAAGTCTGGAGTGGAATTTGAAACCACGAACACCATATCCAAGCGATCAAGACACACACCCTAAAATGACACATTAGATTAAAATACAAGGACTCTGAATGTGGATTAATTAAACATGAAACCCCTGAAATTTAAAGTGTTATGGTTTATTAAATGCAAATTCAATGCTCTAAATTCTCTTATTACGCCCACTAACTTCGTAAATTTGTTGAAACTGGGACGTCTTAATACATCTTGCAGCACGAACACAACTGAAGATTTACATGTTTTTGAGGGAAATCTATTTCTGTATGTCGCTTCGAATATTTAGACCTGAGGCTGTCACAGATCCAACTACACTCTCATATTCTGTTAACTTAGGATTTTTTCTAAACTCTACTTGTGAGTACATTTCCAGGTAACGTTTCTCATAACAGAACATATATTATGACGCAAATTATAATATAATAATAGAACTAAACAAAATGTCTTTTTTAATCACAGAAGTTCTACACCAGTTTGTCTGCTGGGATTTAAAACTCTTGCCCAGTATGTATAAACAACTAATCTATGCGATTACAAACTGAAAACCAGTACCGAACATGAACATTACACTAACCCTCTCTGAAACATTCTCTTGTCTGTATGAACTGTATGGAACCGGAAATCGGATTCAGAATAAATTCAAACTTCTAAGCTAGAAGTAATTAGCAATTCAGACACTTCTTCTATATTTTTAGCAATGTGCATGAATTTTTCCATACAAAAAAAACAATATATCAAATTAGAGCTCGTGCAAAATGCAATGATTTTGCTATAGAAGTTCTCACAAATCTGAAATAGTGTGACATCTAGTGCTTAAACTCGTACTATAAGTAGATGTGGACGTTTGTGATATCGATTAGCCGCTTTCGCTTGCTAAAAATAAATTTAAAACCTGAAGTTGGCTGACATCTATTGGATATTTAAAGAAGTTACTGTATTTTTCCGTTCTCCATACGATTTTTGTGGGAATTTCAAATTTAGAGGACGTCACATGACTTGAAGGCGGCTGTATTCTATCATATAGCACCGTGTAGTCTGGTAGATATTGACCTACGAGTAAGATGACTTCAGCATCTAGCTCATGATAAGAACCAGTGGTTGGCTTTTGTGAACATCAAAAGTAACCTTCTCAAGAAGAATTCCCTATTTTAGGTGCAAGGTAGTGGTAGGGCCTCAGTTTAATCACGAACTGTGTGTCTTCAATTGATTCGTCCACTCGAGTGTTAGTGATGAACCATTGCAGTCCAACACATAGTCTTCTTAGCAGAGAGCTTGCTGATAGTTGTGATACTATCAGTACTCCATCACAAAGCACGTGTAATAGGTGAGATTGTATTCTAATGGTTTGTAATAATATTTCATCATTGTAACACAAATATTAAAGGTCAAATTATGACAAATGAACCGTTCTATGGTTCAAGTGTCTGTTAGCGACCTCTGTGGGCCAGCGTTTGAACTGTGTTTGCTCGGCCACGTGATGAAAAAAAAATTCATCACGTGGCCGAGCAAACACAGTTCAAACGCTGGCCCACAGAGGTCGCTAACAGACACTTGAACCATAGAATGGTTCACAAACATGCTGGAAGTTTTATGCTATGCATATATTTAACTTACCTCCTTGTTAAAAAATATGTATTTTCTGATATTTGATCATTATTATTAGCAGAACATTCATATGAGGCCAAAATGGACCGCTAGAAACAGAAGTATTACTAGAAAGTGAGAGGAAGAGACAAAAGGCTCTAGAACACCAGAATGCCATTCGCTTACAGGTAAAAAAAGTAAAATGTAATTAAATAATTTCAATTGTCATTATGTGTGTTGTAATTAAGGTGGAAATGGAGAAGCCTGTGCAGTAGAGATTTTTCAAAACAGATTAACACATCTTGTGTTGGCCTAAAACACATACGTAAATAAAACAATTTGGATAGTCTCAAATGTTCAGGAACAGAAACATACAAATTTTCTATGAAACGTTATTAATATTAATTATTAATATTAAATTATTACCTTTTGATACGCAATCCAAAGATTTCAATTGAACGCCGTGGGCGAGATCTGTCCCTCCATGTAATTTGGTCTACGCGTGATTGATTGATATTTTCTATAATTTATAGGCCGACTCACTAATGGAAACATTTCAGATAGCTACAATGAAATCGGAGTTTACACAGTTACATGGTAAGGAAATCCTGGATTTTCCAATATTCAACGTGAAAATATGAAGTTATAAAGTGAAATTTAAGAATGGCGAAAATTATAAGCTGAATTTGTTACGATGCAGGGAGGAGTATTAATTATCTAAACATTACGCAGTGTGTACTCTACAGTACGCACCGAAACAAATTGACTCTCAAGCGCTGCATGCTATATTCGGTTTTGCATAGTCATGAACTATGTTTGTGTTCCCGCGAACCTAAAAGTTTCCCCGTTCAATTAAGTTTCCGAGTTTCGCCAAGCGTGTTTACCACTCAACAACACATCAATTGTATGCGGATTCATGCAGACCTGTATTTTTCTTGTTTCTCTCAGTTTGTTTGCTAGGATTGAAAATTTGTATATCTCCCCGCACCAAGATGGAAAGTGTATGTTAATAAATCAATCTTTCTCCTTCCCTTGAGAAACTACAGGCTTTCAAGAAGGACTTCCTATGCGTCGTTTTGTAGTCATAAGTTCCATACTCTTACAATCTGGTTCAAGCACTTAATTTCTAGACTGTATTTATACTAGAAAATTGACCGTCAAGAATAACCGCAAAATCTGAAGTACTACTAAACACGTTTTTATTGAAAAGTGTAACAAAGCAGCATGTATGATCTTGTATCGATGTTGCATTGTAGTCACGTGTACACAATATTACTATGGCAACGTTTTTGTTTTATTTAACGAACTTGGGACCATGAATACTGCAAACTTGGATCTTTAGCTTTTGTATTCATTCGCTTGACAGGAATATTTTCTTGATATAAATAACGTAACCTGAGATACAAAATAACACAAATAAGAAAGGTATAATGGAACAAAACAAGATTCTAGTTTTCAAGGAATTCACTGCGCTGTGTAGGGCGCACCTCCTAGCGGCAGAAGCTCGTACTACATCCGGTTCGCCCTCTATTGACACAGTCTGGAACCTATCCGATCGCACCTCGTATGCTCTGTTTCAGTGTCGGCCACTTATCACGCTGCCACGAGGATTCGCGGTTTTCTTAAGTCTCTCCAAAGGAATGACTTATTACCTGCAAACTAGACGCAGTAGCATTCTGTCATGCTTTTAACATACTCATCATTCATGCTCATATTCATAGTTAATGCTTTATAAAATTTGCAGTTGAAACATTACAGTTAAATAACCTAAGAATCAGTCACCACGTTAAAAATGGTGAAGTTCATTGGATCAATTGTTTTCCTTTGAGAGAAAAGTTAATCCATCTACATATTTACAATGCTTTTTTTTCTGTATTTCATAACAAATACATGTTCTGTAACATAAATTTGAGGATAGGAAAATGTAGTAGAAAAACACCAAAACAATTAAAAAGAGTAAGACGAACAAATAAGAATATTCCAAGAACACGAAAAATAATATTAATATTTTATTCAATTTAGATTCTCTCGTTGTTCATGAGACTGTCTGCCGTGCCCCTAAATGTTCTTTTCCTGGCTAGTAGTAGTGTGAGAAATGTTGCAGTTACTGGAAACCACTGAATTTGCTCACAGTCCCACGTTGACTTGTTTCAGGTTAGTAAATATTTTCGCAAGACACGTGTCTTGTCGTTTATCAAAATTCTATTCCCTATTTATCTTGGTACTTGGCTACTCACAAATGAACTGTACGAGTGCGTCCCCGTGGTGCCCTAATTCAGCATCCAGCGTCGCTTTCAATTGATTAACAAAGGTCAAGAATCCTGGAAAAAGGTAAATAGAGCGTATCACCCTTCACCCACATGTGGGGATCCTGCTGCCACGAAAGCAAATTGTTGGCAGTCAGGTGGAATGGCTAGACGGTATTTATTCAAGCAAATTTTACTCCTCTAATTGAATTTCTTCATTCATTTGGGATCCGAAACAAGTTGTGTTCGGGGGCGCCCATACTTGAGTGCATAGAATCAGCTCGTGAGATATTTGTCATTTATACGACTTGTAATGTTAAAGGTGTAGTGCTTTGGGGTGGGATGGTTACTCGAGGTTCATGAAATTAATGCTCAGTGTGGAGTCATGCCAGCACGTCGCTGTGTTTCGTATTTGAAATTTCTGACACTAAAACTCTTGTATGTAGTTCAGGTCAACATTTTTAATTTATCAAGACCGGTTCATCTTGTAAATAAATTATATATTTACACATTTTTTTTGTAACGCCTTGCATTAATAGAATGCGCTAAGTTACCAGGAATACTTTTCTTAGCCCTATCATGTCTCATGCTGCTGCACAGACGAAAACCGACCACAGATGGCCACTGCTAGGATGCCACGTGCAACTACAATTGGTACCAAACGCCAGAGTTCTCACAATAACCATTTTCATAGCACACTATTCAGTACACGTGTGCCACCAGAAATCCTTGATGGTCTCTTTTAGTTGAAATGTGAATATAAAAAATATTTTCCCGCATATTTAACTGTTATTAAAACGCAGTCTTAAATTGTGTCAGAGAACATAAACAGTGTGGGGAAAATAATACGACGTTTCGATATTTTATACTAAAAAACGTAGTACAATTTAAACTATATCGTGATCAAGTTGCCAAGTAAAGAAATGACGCGAGTGGATTGCGCTAAAGAAATGTTTGTAGAACCTAAACCATTTGTGATATGTAAAATCTGAAAACAGATATGGAAAGCTCAAGAGGTAATACGTATTTCGTACGCAATATGTCCAGATCCATCTCTTACGGTTTTCGAGAGGCGGGCGCTTAACGCCGCCAGATGCATTGAAAATTGTCACATTGGTTTATTAAAATTACAATAAATGTATAAACAATTATAATTACAACAAAATACATTACAGATTCTTAAAGGTCTTTATTTACTGATCATTTTACATGTAGGTTACGTTACTCTTACTCTTACCATTCTTGAGGAATGAACATTTGAAGGTGACTCGGCTATGGATAACGCTGTTTTGATGACGTCATTTCTTGACGACAACGAGGAATCAGAAATTTTTATAGTAATACAGTAAAACCCCTCTAGTTGGACACCCCTATATCCTGGACACCCCTCTATATTGGACACTTTTAATTGGAACCGGCGAATATCCCATAATTTTACATGTCCACAACACCCTATATCTTGGACACTCCATTATCCTGGAACTTGGTCACCGCTTTTGTTTTAAGTTGGACAGGTGCAAGCATGCACTTAGCTTCAATGCCTTTATGGGAAACGTTTACAGTTAGTATTTTGTTCTTTTGAATTTCTGACTGATGAATGCATTCTACCTGAGGATTAGCTTATGGTTGAGGGTGTGAGACATTGAACACATCATCGGAATGCAGTGGAAGTGTATAGTTATTCCTTTGTTAAACCCCTCACTGGAGTTTAACTTTGTCAGTACAATGCTTGCAACTGAATTAAACAGTGTTAACATAAATTGGAACGGTATGCTTTCGCTCATAACCAACAAGGAATGGTTGAAACTTTATTCCAATTAATTACGGCAAAAATTAGTAAGAGGATGGCAAATTCCAAGATAAAAGCAAAAAAGTAGTGTCTTGTAACGGGTTTTTTTACAACAAATAAGTGACATCTTATGTTGAGCTTAAAAAAATACATTCTGAACATTTAAAATTTCATTGAGTCTGGGATGTAATGTGCAACCATGAGAGTGGGTTTCAAAACATTATTATTATTGTCATTAATTCTTAATCCAAGCAAGCCTACAGTGGTTAGATTATGTAAGTAAATAGATTACATTGTCGGTAAACGTAAAGTATTGGTGTCCTTCCCTTTGAGCTTATCCATGCAAGTTTAATTTACTCAAAACAAAATTTGTAAAAAAATAATTTAACTTTTTAATTTTTCTTATCAATAATTTCCTTTTTGGGAAGGGCTCCATAATACTCTACAATTACCACATTGTCATTACACCACAATTTGAAAGGATGAGTTTCCCATTTCCCTCTATCTTGGACACCTCTGTAAGTTGGACACATTATCGTGGAACCGCAAGTGTCCAAGTTAGAGAGGTTTTACTGTATAAGAAGAAGATAAGATTTACAACCACCAGTTATTGACTACAGTATCCAAGCTTTCTTTCGGGTACGCCGTTTATTATACAGTACTTATTAGAGAAAAATTACGTGGGCCTCAAAAAATAAATCGTCCGCCTGCGGAATGGGCATCCCTGTCTTCAGGTTCGTGTTTTGTCACGTCTTCACTGAACGTTCAGGTTCTTGTGGCGGTGGATTTGAAACGCGGTTAGGTTAGGTTAGGTTAAGCAATCTTTAACAAGAACCAGTAAAGTCAATGACAAAATTGAATACCATACCGAGTTTTGTCAAAATCATTCATGTAATGTGGATGCTGTTACTTGCGAACAGACCGACTAAAGTGACGAAGACGTAGGCGTTTTTGAAATGCAGCTGAAGTGAGTGTCTTGTTAAAAGTGGGAAGATAGAAGTTGCAAGATTTTTTCACTTGGAAATCTTTAATTCCAAAACACGAAAGTCATCGGATTGTCCCTATCATGTAGCTAAAACCTACAAAGATGATAAGAGAGACGAGAAGGGGAACTCCATATTTTGCACTCTTCAACACTGGGTTGCGACACCAGGCAGCCTTGTCGGTGGCTATCAGCTTTTTACAGGAATGTATCGCTTCCATAGACCACGGTGGTCTAGCGGTTAGAACGCTGGCCTTGTAATCCTGGGGTCTCGGGTTCGATTCCCGGCGGTTGGGCAAGGCCGTGGTCTAGGCAACACGGAGTTTTCCTCCGGGGGCTTCCCCGGTTTCTCCGTGGCATCCCAACAATTACTCCATTCACACACAGAAGAAGGCAATGGCAAACCACTTCTGGATCATCTGCCAAGAACGTATATGAACAGGTCCCAGTCCGAGAAAAGGATGGAAGGATCCTGTTCATAATGTCGGCAACCTCCTGTAAAGGTGACGGCGTAATATAGAAGAATCGCTTCTATCTTTAGAGTGTGTGCCTGACGTTTACAATTATGAGAATAATGCATCAGTCCTACTCTTGAACATAGACACATGGTTTAAAGTATTCTGCATTTCCTGCTTTCTGTTTTTAAATGCCATTCAAAAACACAGAAAACGCCTGCGTGAATTACATAGGCTCACCCGCCTGAACAGCCTGCCGGAGTTGTTGCCGAATCATCAGGCCTCCTGCAACCTTGAAGAGAGTTACTAAATTCATAAAGTTATAGGAATAGTTGCAGGCACATCTAAACACCTTTACCTTCGTCATAGAATATACGTACTTATGTAGTATTATAGTCATCCATACCGAATATTTGCAAATAAAAATAATTGATTCGAAATCTCACATACTGGACATAGGGCCTATACAAAAATTGTCAAATCCTTGAAAACGAACTAAGCTCAGTGCAATGCAGACGAACACGGGGAGTGTAGATAAAATCCCAAACAACCTCGGAACTATATGGAGATAAGTGGCCAGCTTCATGTTTCGCCTACTTAACCCCCGAGGAACAGGAAAGAAGCCCGGTAGAAGGCCACCACACCAGACAGGTACCTCCACAGCCTTCCTTATGGCTCATTCGTAACCTGCTTCAAGGACTGGACTTGATTGCAGGGAGAGAACAAGAACGTAGAACCCTTTTAGGGTAATACAAATCGCTAGTTCATTATTCAGATTTGAATTAACGGCAATATAATTAAAGAAATGTGGGATTCCGAGAAAACACATTTTCACTCACTTCATTGAATCACGTCTAAATATAGATTACCCTTCGACGACTCTTACTGCAGTTGTTGGTGCTATTGAAATTGAAAGGGAATTTTTCTAGGTTAAGCACGTGATGCATTTGTTATTGTCATGTATTTCCCCACCTTCAAACAGGACCACCTGTGTAAGTGGTCCCCCCTCTACCAAGTGCCAACAGCATCTTCGGAGGGTGGAGGTCAGGGCACCCTCATGCCCTTGGGGTGAGAAATCACCCCTAAAGGCGGATGAGTCAACGGCTTACGACGCGGAAGGCAAGGGGAATCCACCTCATTAAAGATCCTCAGGATTTCCCAAGTATCAGCAGCTGCCAATCAATTCTAGTATTGATTGCAAAAGAAGGAGAAGAATAAGAAGTTCGGGCAGGTCTCTCTGATGCGCGCGCAGCTTGTGGAAGTGTTATGCCGGGATGCTGGCGAGCTAGTTGCTTGTATGTCAGAAGCCAGCTGACAGATGAGTTTAAAAGCAAAATATCGTGAAAGGAGTCACTGTTATTTACAAGTTTCGTTGTGGTGGATGATTACTTTAGAATTACGGAACAGTTAGATTGTTAATACGAACTGAAAGAAAGGCATTTACGTTCCTTTCGTTTTTTAGCTAATGGAAAATGGCTGAAACTAGGAGCAACGCAATGACAGATTTTTTTACGTTGTGAAAGACAAAAAACCTTTTTTGTCCGTGAGTTGGAAAGTGTCACAGTTATCTACGTCGATATTTTGTTACGTAACTATGTGGTAATAAACATTTGATGGTAATTTATATTACCGCTATTGTATGATTGTGAACTATCTGTGGATGAAAGTCTAGGTTATTTTGTTGGTGAGAGTTTGACTTTGCATGCCGCCTGTGAAGTATACCATATGTGACGACAAGTGTTGAAGACTTTCAAAGTCTCTTTACGGTAAATATTATGTATTAATGCTATTTCATTTATATAAATGAACCATTCCAGAGGTAAACGAGTGCATAACGTTTCATTGGTTTTCTGTTGAATATTTCAAGCAATAAGAAACGGACTCAAGATAGATACAGAAGGAACTTTTTTGGTGAAAACAGTTTCTCAGTCGTTATAAGCGTTGAAAAACTGAAAATCCCCTTTGTGACAATACACTGTTTTTCATTGCAAAATATTTTCTTAGTGATGTTAAGAAATTGAAGTGGTAGTTATGATTTTTGATGTATTACTTTTGAAGAAGAATCAGTTGATATGGCATCGCGACGAAACCATCACGGGGGTCATGGCGGGGGCCGCGGGGGTCATGGTGGCGCCGCTGGAGCCGGGGGAAACGGGAATGAATTTCGAGGTTTCGGTATCGATCCCGAAACAATCGAGAATTACGATGCCGACGTAACGCGCTGTTGTGTTCCAGCAGACATGATCAACCTGGATGTTCTGAGAGACGCACTGACGTTGGGCAGTACATGCACAGGGGAAATGTTTCGATGCTTGGGAGCAGACGGTCCTAACCTATCTGAAATCATGTGGCCGGGCAAGATCTTGGTCCGAAAGACAACGCCGCCAGAATTAGTGGACCATCCGAACAGGAACAGCTGATTTCTGCTGCCGGCGAGGTCAGAGGTCACACTGGGTCCTCTTCCCCACCTGCATCAGGATCCAGCGAGCCAAATGTTTCTCCCATCCAAATTTGAGTTCTTCTCTGACAGATCACGGTAAGGTCTTCACTTACAGTTTCTTAACTTTCTCGGAGATGGGGGGTGTGTAGGAATTGTTAATATATCCACTTACACGTATTTAAGTTTATAATTATGCCATTAAATTTGCACATTTGATACGTGATACGTGAAAAACTGTGGACTAATATTCCGTGTTATACTTTGATGTTAAACGAGAATGTTTCAGGAATAGCCCTCTGACTTTTCTGTGTGTTGCATCAAAGTTGTGGGTATACGTATGGATAGAGCCATATAAAGGGCATTGTGCAGGCAGTGCTTTTTACAAAGAACACTGAAACACCCGTGCAAAATTTTCATGCTACAAGAGTGTGTCGTATCACAAGCACAAATTGTATAATACATTAATAATTTCTCGCTCCGGATTTTGAACTCTGTAGCTGTAAGGAAATTAATCCAGCATTTTAACTGGACCTATGACACAGATACCTTCTTGAAAAGTTTATGATTAAGCCCAATTTAGCTGATCAAAAAGAAAAGATTCTATCTTATGGCCCTCGAAAGTTTTATTTCAGGTATTTTTCCTTTAGGTTATCCTGTAAAAATTTGACAACCATTACTCATTCCCCCACCCGTGCTGTGTGTCTTGTATACTTTTTGACATAATATCAGTACAAAATAACATATTTAAGCGTGTTAGCAACAATATCTGCACAGCGGAGTTCGTTAATCGGGACTAACGTGTTAGTCAGTTCTAGCGCCGGCTGTGCACATATGTCGCTGTTCAACTTAACACTTGAAATGACGTGAGGGGTACAAGTGTACTTGGCACGCGGTTAAGAGCGCCCACACAGAATGAGAAATGCTGAAGCCCTGGATAACTAATCAGTTTCAGCATTTTGAATAAACATCAGAGTCTAGTCATCTCTCGTACAGCTAGTAGTTGCTCAGATTGTCGACAAATTCCTCATCTTTTATGGAACCCGAAGAGTCAGTGGTCCCTGTACTTGGATGAATCCAGTTCATACTCTCATACGTTATTTATTCAATGTACCTTTTAATATTATTATTTCATCTGCGCCTAGATCTACCAGTTAGTCGTTCCCGTCGAAGCTTTCCGCCCCAAAATGTATGTATTTGTCATGTTTTCTTACAAATTATGAGCTACCTCATTATGCAGCAATGATTAACTGTTAATTAATTTTAAAATGAATCTGGAATGGCCTGAGTTTCATTCACCAGGCAGTAAGAAAGGCTAAAACCCAGAATTCGGTCGTGTCATTTTATACTTAACGTCGCTTTCACAGTTACTTGGGTATAAAATGTAGGGAGCATAGCTTTAGTAAAAGATGAGTCTCGAAGTTTGGCATCAGAACTTATTTTAAGCTACTATCCCAGCATTTGTCCTTCGGAGCTGAGTAAAACTACTCTGATTCTCATGACAGTCGACATGCGGGCGGAGATTCGAACACCGGACCTGTTACTGCTAGTCCCATCCAGTGTACGTCGCTTCTGCGTTAATAGTGTTAAGGTAGGTTTTATGTGATTATAAAACCATCGTCTTCGGAATGTCGTTTCGCTTTGTCGTCATAAATGTGGAAGTGGTCGCTGTCGTTGACTAGTGTCCGTGTATAACCCGACAGACAGACGTTTCCTAGTGTGTTGGTATTGGACATTGTCCATATACAGATCCCGCTGTAACTACTAGTAGGCATTACGTAATATTTTACATACCATTAGACACTCCTCAAGAAAATTCACACGCAAAGGGTGACCGGGAGGGACACACGTTCTCCTTAACCCAGCACCGCGTGAACCCGAAATCCCAACCCAAACACGATATCTAATTATCTTGTGGGTTAATCTCCATACCAATTTAATGAGTAATATCGTGAGTTATACCGTGGGCAAGATATCCATTTAATGTTGTTATAATGCCGATAGAATGTCTGTCGTGTGGATAATTAAACATGTCGCACAGTTCCACACTGGAAACGGATTACAGATCACAACATTAGATACTGAATATTCTGTGTGAAATTAGGCCAACAATCTGATTTTAGGCCTTGCGTTCTTCTCCTTTGGTTTCTAACTAGCCGATATTTCAAACTGAATTTGTCTGTTGTTTTCTAAAGTTGGTAGTTGGAGTGTTACAATTTTGAAATGGAAAAATCTGAAGTTGGCCCACTGCATTTTACGGGCTGGAATTCAAGTATGACATTTTGAAAAGTATTTCGGTCTTTGGACCTCATTTACATGGAGAGATACTGGGTTAAGTTGATTTAAGGTCATCGGTCAGTGTTGAATTAATGTCTCACGCGTTCTCCTCGCCACCGATTCGAGACTGGTCGTAGGGTTTACCTAACCTCCTATCTAGTGGCGTCGAGGAATGTGACTGGAGGTGAATTAGCCGGGGATTGAAGCTGACCGTCCTATTCATTTGCCGAGGTTATGAATATGTGGAGTTATACCTCCACTCGTCATAAGTCTTCATGAAGTGGTGCTTAATTAAGCACCAGGGACGACTTTGCCTTTACGCATTGTGCAGTCTCACTTGTTTCAGAATGGAATGAAAGGATTGTGATAAATACGTGTTCAGTGAGTACGTTGTTATGTAATGGTTGTAAAACTCTACGGAAGAGATAAAAGTGACTTTATGAATTAAAGTATCCAGAGTCTAGAACAATAAATTATATAGACGTTCGTCTCCCTTCATTGGGGAAAGTTGTTAAGCCTGCCTGAACCCTCCCCCTTCCCCAGAAATTGCTGAAGGCAGTGCGTCTCAGGGCGCAGATGTTTATGATCAAATAATGACATATTTCTGGCATGTTAGGGCTGCACAAAAAGTTCAAGATGTCTTGGCGCTAATGACGTTTTACTTGTAAGTCTGATAGCATTGAAATCTGATACAGAATCGTTCACAGTCCAAATAAATATTTTCAACAGTTGTCCAAACAATTTAATTTTAAAAGTACACAAGATGATAGAGTTGCGTCATATTGTGAAAATATATATTTAATTAATTAATCTTGTCCGTCTAATCACAATTTAAAATTTAAAATTAAGATAGTTAAAATACCATGTGATGCTCCTTATCAAATCATTCGATTTACATTTAGAACATCCAATGTAGTGAGAAAGGGATGTTCTAAATGTAAATCGAATGTTTCGATAAGGAGCATCACATGGTATTTTAATTATCTTAATTTTAAATTTTAAATTGTGATTAGACGGACAAGATTAATTAATTAAATTTAAAAGTACACGCTTACGCACAGACCAGGCGAACGTTAACTCGTAAATCTACGTTGTATAGTGCGTAAGTAAACACCTTGGACAGCTTTACCTTTACCAACTTTAGTGAGGACGCTAAATAACATTACGAACTGCACCGGGCGGATGAAATCTATTTTAGAAATAGCAAATCGAGCCTTGGCGTTATTCTTGCCTTTTTCAATTTTCGTTTAAGTAACAGGCCTACAGTGAAACAGTCAAGATAGAAATGTTTTATGAGTACTCAGATGTTTTCTAGTGCTTTTTCACACATCGGCTACAGAACATCAGCACAGGAAAACCCGTTTTATGAAATAAAAAGGGTAAGCACGAGAGAGTCACATGAATGCTTAACCTCTGTTAGAAGGATGGCCAGCGTCGCGCTAAGACCACCTTAACCCAATGCAAATAATGCTGGCAGCGATTAGGTGGAGGCATGTTTTCTCGTTCTCCAAATATAACGGTGATGAGCCTGTCGCCACCAAATTACCGTAAACGAAACTTCAGTTAAGATGTGTAAAATGAGGGTCTTAGCTAAGTGACTCGATGGAGAGACCACTTCGCTATTCCTAGAGGTCTCTTAATGTCAGTCTGTCTCAACGGGGGTTGTTCTCCCAAAGAAAGAATACTGGGGCTGCACAATTGAACGGCGTCACGGAATCTGTGCTGAAGAAAACATTTGCGTGACTTGTCTTCGTGAAGAGCCGCTGTTCCTATATAGGACTGAACGAAAGGTTTATTTCTTAATTCTCTGTACGACATGAAGGGTCTGTATATTTCTGTGTGATTATGGGATTCAGTAGATCACGATTTTGAATATGACGTTTCGTAATTACCCAACAGGAGCCGACATTGTCTTTTATTGACTTGAAAATTATGTTCGCTACAATTCTCTGAGCTAATTAGAACATTTATCTGGCGTGAAGCAGTGCCTAGTATATTGCTGGAGGGACTGAGTATAATCACTAAATACCACGGTCCGGGTGGCCTAATTGCGGGTCCTAATCTGATCCAGGATTTCACGAATACGAAGCAGGAATGATTTTGCTAACCTCAGACCCTGGATTATTGATTTTTTTTTAATTTCTGAGGACTTTTGTTTAAGGCCATTTTTGAGTCATGTGATACTCGGGTGTCGTTTAATGTCATCAGCATCGCATTACGAGTGTTTCCGCTCATGCCATGTTCCTATTAACATGTTGAGGACTCGTGCTTTGTTTGTGATGGAAGTGGTGATACTGAATTTTTAATTTGGTGAGGTTGGGAAAGATCAGTCATTTTTGTTTAGAGCACAGTACCATTATTTCCCAGTAGGGACTGTGGAGAAGCATGAAAAACTAAAGAAATTGTTGACTGCATGGAGAATAGTCATTGAGAAGGTCGTAACCAAATTTCCAATTTTCATGAAACTTGTTCACGGGAGTTCTCTCTTAGTCTGCCCTGAGACACATTATTTTTAGGGCCCATTTTAAATTATCCTCCCGTCCTTACCAAGGTCTCCAAAATCGTCTCTTGCCTTCAGATTTTCAGGAAAAACAAATTCGTACACCATTCATTTCTCACCTGTCATGCGTGTTACATGCCCCGCCCATCAAATTCTTTAGGCCCTTCAAAAAAAGAACTGGTCTACGTGCAAAATGTTAAAACGTTCTAGTTCGTTACGTCGAAGAGCCCCTTTGCCCTGGTGCAATCTCCAAGTTGGAGGACCGCCCTTTGTCGGCTATCTGCGGCAACTCTTCCATCCTGAATCTTCAACACGGTTCAAATTCTTCTCACATTGTATTTAAAGTTACGAAAAGATTTCTGGTTCAGAAGGTACAGTTTATCGGCCCTTAAAACGAAGCCTTTCTGCTTTAGGGATGCAGTTTTCAGTGATGGAAACCACGACCTCTTTATAACGGTAGTGCTGTGGTGTAATCGTCACAGTTATCTAGACGCGCGACTGACCGGTGTAGAGCACAGCTCGTTGGTCTGTGTTTACTGACTTCCCCACACCCTGGCCTGTAGTTTGACGAAATTGCGCTCCCTTACTTGTCCGGTACACTAAAAAAAAGCGAATATGTTTTTTCAGGTAAAATAAAGTTTAAATATCTCAAATTTTGTAGTTAAAATATTTCAGGGTTTTGGAAGGTGCCTCCGTGAACTCCACTCTAATGTGAGGGGAAGGAGATTTGTTTATGTACGTTTATATCGCGTGCCATTTATTTAACCTGAAAATGTTATTTAACTTCAAAGTGGTGCATTGAGCTGAGTTACGAGGAAGTAAGTTTTCCCGTGTTTGCAGTCTTCCGTGTAGCCCACACCTTGTAAATTATTGAACACTGGACCTACATGTCTGTCAGTAGTGTCTGATAAGGGTAATTTTGCCCGCCTCTGACTTATTCAGTTCGCTGTTTCCAGAGGGGATTATGCCTCACTCCCTCCCTAAGTTATTAGACGCATTAAAATACGATCAAACAATGCCAAAATATAACATAAGATAAAATTTGCTTTCCTCTGAGCATGTAAAATGATCGTGAAACGGCGAAGTTATGTCTGTCCGCATGTTTAATCTGTGGAACCACTCGACGAAATATTATGAAATTTGGCATTTGTGATGTACGCAAAGTTTGTAAAGCGACTATTCAAATTTTGTTTGTATCAATCTTACACAGCATTCTGGATGTGTTTATATTATTCAGTTTTGTATAAAGCTAATTAAGGTATGTAGATTAAATTGATATGTAATTGAATTGTGGATTTCCCACTTTACGTGAAGCTCGTATCGTTCAAGTAATGTTAAATTGGTTTAAACTTGTTTATAGATAGAGGCTAGTTAAGAGACCAGCTTAGTAATGGCCTGCAGTATATTGTACAGTGAGTGTTGAAGGAAACACAAAGGAAAATTGTCATTCTGTGTTCGAAGTTTCGTTAAAAAAAAGATTTTGCGGTCCGCAAGGTACATAGGCTGTTTCAGTCGCGTCTGTAGGCTGTGTGGTCTCTTATTTTACGTTCTGCGAGGTAATAATTCACGTTGTTTCATTAATAAAATGACACCGTGTTTTTATTTGAGCTGGATGGACGTAACTTTAAAACTAACGCATTTATGTGAAAAATGTATTTTTTACTCGGCACCGAAACATTATCACGAAAAATAGAACCAAGTAGGCGTAAACCTCTTTTTCAAAAATATTTGGTCTATGTTGTAATGGAAGTACCTGTATTGTTGTGAGCGGAATGTTCTTTTAAAAACATTCCGTATTTACGGGATTGTAATGCTCATATAATGACACTGCCAAGCTGGATCTGAATGGGCTTTGGTTACTAGCCGGATTACTTGCTTCTGTATTTGAAGAAGAGACGTTTCACTTACGTAGATTACAGGCTGTGAGAACGTAAGCCTCCAAATCGATAGTCCATCCCCGACATCCCTCACAAAAGTTGGAATGCAGCTTTGCGATCAAGCTTAAAAAAGTATGGATAATACTGGGATTACTCATTGTGTGAGGTTTCTGTGGACATAATTGGAACGGAAAGATGTACGTAGGTTCTGAAAGTAATTTTTAAAAACATTGGTATATGGGGGGTGGGGGTGGAGGTGCTTCTCTCATGCCTAAACACAACTTCTATTTCATTTTCAATAAACGTTAACCTGACCTCCGGGTCTGTGTTCCTGGACTACTTGAAACAAATATTGAGGATTTGAATCCTGTTCGGATATTCATCTGTAATTTTCTGTGGTATTTCGGTTGAGATGGCTGGTGTATGGCGTGTCCATCAGATTAAATAAAAGAATACGCATTACAGATGAGCTTTCAGGTTCTCACGGCAGCGAGAATGATGTTGTGCTGTGTAGTCTGGTAGGTGTTTACTGACGTTTCAGAGGTGTGTACTCCTTCAATCATCATTGCCCTGATGATAGAGGCAGTAACATATATGGAATTTTGTGTTGGCTACTACGAGAGACTTCGCAGTGCAATATCCCATTACCGTAATTTGTTTACATCGGTTTCCAGTTACAATTTACAGCTTCTTGAAAGCTGTCTTTGAATTAAATTTAGTAGTGTTTTAAGTACACTATCAGGTCTACCAAGAATCGATAGCAGGTTAATTAATTTTGTAAAAGATTTTCGAAAAGTAATTCTGTGGTGTGTTTGCCATGGTTAAATCGGGAAGACCGTGTCTGGAAGCTGTCTGTAACAAAACACGCATAGAACTTATGATTTCATATGTAGTAAATATTTTTTCTGAGAATAGTTAGGAATGTGAGTCCTGATACAATGCGGGATACGCAAATTGTCATTCAGTGAGCACTGATAATATTCAGTATACTTTTAATAACACATACTTGTTTTACATAAAACATGAATTGCTTTCGTGCGCAGTTTTAATTGAAATTTTACTTTACAAAAAAGCTGACTGCAAGTTAATAAATTCGATTCCATTAGCATTCAACTGAAATGTCGAACTGTGGATCTGGAACTTCTGAACATTTAAACATTCATGTTTTTGTGAAGCATGCTTTGTTCGTAAAGTTGGTAACAACGTGTTGCGCTATGCAAGTCTCACTTTATAAATTAATACTATTTTATTGTTAAATGTTCAGCGACAGTAGGTCTATGGTACTCCTGCTTCGGTGTAGCGTTAATACATAAACAGAGCTCAGTAATAATTTGTACCCACTTACGTGTCGTTCAGTGAGGGAGCAGATGATACCTACCCTCTTCTGTCATCTTCTCCCCTACCTTATTTGTGGCAACTAAAGATCTAAATTTAGTAAATGTTTATGAATGTAGAATTATGTAACCTTATTTTTCTTCGAATTTCTTTCGTATGGACGACAAAGACAGGCATATTTTTTCGATAAATTCATTCCTTGTTTGTGGCTGTCGAAACATTTTGTGTTCTGTTTCGGGCTGCCACAATTAGTTTAGATTTGTTTACAGGTGATAACATCCCAAACTTTTCATAATCAGCGAATGCAGGATTTTGATTGTTTCCTATTGTGTTTTTCGATGGCAAATATATATATATTTTTTGGTAAACATATTTTTAGATCGTGAAGAAATACCCAGGATTTTATGGAACTCGATATTTAATTACCGTGTTCACAAAAGCCGGCATAGGTTCTGCCATGAGCGAGTCCACATCCTTGTTTCCTTTGTCTTTAAGATTACTTTTAATATTATCAGCCCATTAACTGCTGGATTTCATAAATGTTCTAATATTCCGTTGGCGTCATCCTCATCTTTCCTTCTGTATCCTCCGTGTCCCTCCGATCTGATGTTACTTGATTTTATCGCCCAAATAATATACATATTTAATTTATTAATGTACGTATGAAATTAAGGTCCTTAAATCTGAATTAATGATTTGCCATTAATGTATTATATATGCCGCCATAGTTATATATATTAATATAGTAAATTTGTTGCAACCAACAGTGTAACAAAATTGTACATCTTTGCGTGCAGATCTCTTTACAAATTATTTTTAGGCCTGTCATCAGTGTACACACTCGCCCGCCATTGAATTCTACTCGTTTATACTTACATATCAATAGAAGTGTCTTCCCTCGAGGTTTTCCATTGAAAATTTTATATGCGTATTGTCTGTAAGTGGTAAATGTCCTACTCATTGCATTTTCCCGAACTAACTTAATATTTGGACAAGAGTACGCATTATTAAACTCTGCATTATCACGTGTTCTATGTTCTCCTGTTGACGCTCTGTTTCTCCCACTTGTTCACTCAAAATGAAATACTGAAAGGCTCTCAGTCCTTTTTATAACAACTTTTCAGCAGAACTTTTTATATAATTTGACCCATGGGTGACCATAAAAATGTTCTCACGAGTACATTTTTTCTCTCCCACAGAGCGGAATCGTGTATATGAATGTAAAAGGTAAAATATAAATGGAGGTAGCGCTGAAGTAGTTCTTGGCATCATAATGAAATATTTAGTTAAATCCCGCTGACGTCGGCCTTTCGGCTGTTCTGAGAAGTCGAAATAAAATAATGTATCAAATACATCTTTTAAGTACTCTGGTGTCTATTTTATGGTGATCGTAACTGGAGGTTAACGTTCACTACAATTTAACTTCCGTTTGGTTTCTCAAAAGTTCAAGCATTCTTTCATATTGAAATTTACCGATAAGGTTGGTAGAGCTGTAACCCTCTAAACTCATATTTCGTGAGAACAGGTCCGAATGTAGATCACGTCTGTCCTAAGATTCTTTCTTACTTTTCTCAGTATCACTAGTCGAATGCATATCGTTCGATATATCATAATCACCTCCTTTCAAATTTCAGCACTCACCATTCATAACCATTTTTCAATTTTATTCGAGAGTGGACCAGTGCAATTGAAACGGTGTCATTACGTAACCTACGACAATTTTATATAAGCGGAAAAGACAGGTGTACGTACAGCAGACCCATTCATGGGAACAGTGTCGTGGGGGCATGTTAGCCTAGAGTGTATGCAGTAAAGTTTCATTAAAATAATGTTTTGTGTGTGTTATAAATATTCCAAATCTTACGTGAAGAAGAAATAGGATTGTGGGACACATTCTGAGGTACCCAATATTGGTTAATTTGGTAATGGAAGGAACAGTTAAAGGGGAGACAAAGATTGGAATTTTTGAGGATGTGGGCTGTAAAACATTTGTGGAAATAAAGAGATTAGCGCAAGATAGGCGTTAATGGAGGACCATATTAAACCAGTCGAAAGACTGATGACAAACAAACAAACAGCCACAGAAATATTCCTCCGATATGTTAAACAAGAAGAGCAAAGTAGGTATGGGGCTGACCTCTCCTCCGACCATGGTCCTTACTCTCGAGGACAGGCGCGAAGAAATTGTCTAGTAAACGGTTTGTAGGCCTGCTACAAGCACGCTCCGGTCGTCATGAATGGGAGTGTTCAGCCCAACAAACATCTTACACATCGAAGTTACATCCCATTCAACCACCCCGTGATCAGAAGCTAGTAGTCGCGCAGCTGGTTATGCAATGTTCATTACCGTGCTAACACTAGCCTGCCACTGGATTCCATCCAACTAAATCTACAGCCTCACGTCGTATTGTCGCTCATCCTCCGAAGAAATTCCCGACCTGTTTGCGGGACCCTAAATTTGATTACGAGTAGACAAGCCCCGTTGCTCGTTCTGTCAGATGAAAGCAAGTTGATGAGATTAGAAGTAGTTCCGCGTTTGTTCTCCTTGTAACGTTGGCCTATTCCCTGGCACTGGGTTGTGGGCTCTCTTCGCATTGAACTTAAGTCTTCACAAACTTCGCACGAAGACCCTGGGGACTGGTGTGTTCTTGGAGGTATCTTGTTTGGATTTAGGCTGGGCTATCAGCTGTCATGTCCGATGGGGTTCGTGTTTTTATTCAGTATCTCCATGCGAAATCTGAATATGTCACTTCCTTTCCAGTTCATTGTTCGCAGTCATTGAATGAAGTTTATAGCAAGAAGTTGGTTTCCAGCCTTCCACTACATTGCAGTTGCTTGTAGCGTCGAGTGGCATGAATTTTTACTTGACAGGGATGTGGGATTTTCGTTATTGAATCGTCCGTTTATCTTTCGGTCCATTTATGACAGGAGTTTCGATAAGGATAATTCTAACAAGACGGTATAGCACGCTTGGGGAAATATGGAATTAATGCAAAACTGTCTCATGTAACTCTTTTTAGAAAACGTCATTTATATGTGTATAATTGTGCGGATAATATCAAAATGAATATTAAACTCGGTGAATTAAATTTGCTTAGACTATAATTGATTTTAGACATTTTGTGAGCACTATAATGAACGCTATGATTCTTGGTTACAGACAGTTCATTACTAACACAGTTTTGAAGAAGACTATCATGTACTATGGAGAGAAGTTAATGAGTTTCAGAAGTCAAACGTAGTCGCTTATGCCCTGTGTTTAAAAGTCGATTATCACTTCTGTAAAATGTTTCTTGTAAATACTTATCCTTACACCTAGTTCTAAAATCGTAAATGTTCACTGTGAGATACCAATCGTGTCTTTGGTGAAAGACACTGGATGTGGAATCCCATTCACACCGAGGGGCCAGAATTTGTATTTTTTCACATGTGAGAACATTTATTTGTTCGCGGGCAGGCCATCACTTCTTTTGGCACTGAAATATGAACATTTTGAATACGTGTGTTGCCGAAGCTGGGCGTTAGCTCGTTCGGCCGATTTCATACGTAAGCAACTTTGCTCTCAATATGCACGTTTCGATGCTTTGATAATAGGGTCCTACAGAAACCGGATAAAACACAAACAGACGTATAATGACCGTTGGCGCGGTTGGGTGGTCCATCTGCCAGACTACATGATGGAATATCTCGAAACACAACCATCGACTCGTCGTCGTAAGAACTTCAGATCTCACCATTTGGTCGTGTTCATTAATTTACTGCATGCACAGAGCTAATAATCGTATACTTTTCTCACACACAACCTCCAATATTTTTCCTCGTATTTTCTTAAATATTCTCCCTTTATCTGACCACCCATATATTTTTTTTAAAAAAGAGTTCATGCTAATAATTTTAATGAAGATTGTACAAATTATAAAACTCCGTCTGAAGATCACATTACATTGTAGTACAATCTTTTGTGTGGTATTAATTAGGGTTTTACTAGCCAAAACTTCACTCCGAAATGAAATGTGGCTATTATTTAAGCCATTTTTAACTTGTAAGAAGAAGAACACGCCGTCTGTACACTCAGGTTAGTGTAACGGCCGGACTCACAATAACTCAGTGGACGCCCGGACTTATGACACAATTGTAGGTTATTAACAAGCCCAGATTTATTGTTATAAATTGAAATTAAACCGTACACAAATGTTTACACTGTATATATTACTTACTAAATCACACAAGAACACTTCTCCACCTCGCCTCTGCCGATGTATGCAGTTAAAATATATTTTATCAAATTTGTTATAATTTTCGATAGTTGTAGAATTTAGCATAATTTCCAATATATAGGCCGAATTGTGGCTGAGCAGTTTGCCACCGAATTACTTGATGTCCAAAAGGGAAGAGCCTAGAAAAGTCTGCACACACGAAGAAGACCCTCGGCTCTCCAAAACCAGGGGTACCTACAGCACATCCTTGCTTTTGATTGGATCCCCTAATTTTGAGACCAATGCCCAACTTTTGTAACAAGGAGTCTCATAGGCCATCTGTGTCAACCCCGTTATTACAGGTTATTATTATTATTATTACTTTGCCCTGCCTGAAGATTTGACAAAAGAGCACTTTTAGGTAGTAGGCTGTGCCATCCGACGTGTTTCATCTTAAGATTTAACAGTAGGGCTTAGCTATTAAGCAAAACGCTACACAAAGTAGGTAGCACTTCTAGACAATTGAACAAAAGAGGCCTTCATTAAGGTAACTTCTTTTCTCCTCACAAACAGACGTGCTACAGGGGCATGTTTCCAATAACATGTCGCCAATAAATCAACTAACTTATGAATAACATACAATGAAATAACTTTATATCTATTTGACAATATTTCGTTAAACTTGGATTAATATTTGTAGTTTTGATGCGTCATGTTTGTGTTGAAATTCAGTATATATTATTTATTATTTCAGTCTATACACAAACTTAATTTTAATTTTAAATGTTGTTGTTAAAATTAAAATTAAAATTTAAAATTTAGCGCTTTTCATCGTTATTTCGATGTTAAATTTCATCGCTTTTTTTTTCAATAGCGTCGAAACATGTCGTAAAATAATAAGCGCTGAAATGTAACATCGAAATAACGATGAAAAGCGCTAAATTTTAAATTTTAATTTTAACAACAACATTTAAAATTAAAATTAAGTTTGTGTATAGACTGAAATAATAAATAATATATATTGGATTAATATACTAAGATGAATAAGATGATTTAAATAAATAAATCTCATCGACCGTGGGTTCGGACGACTACAACCGAATAGCATAATTTAATTATCCAGGAGAATCGGTTCCGGAATTTGATCAGATGATTTCCTTGAAACTTCCCCCCCCCCCCCCCCAAGATTGTGGCTTCAGATTCCAGAAGCCATTAAGTTGGAGAGCAAATATTGAGTTGGTATAGGGGCTACCGGTATGCAAAATTTTCCTTTCTCAGTGTTGCTGTTAAAGGGGGACTTAATACAAAACAGCTGATTACGTGAATATAATTTCAACAGCTAAAGTGACGCCAGTATCTGATTTCCGAATCTTGTTTCTCTGATACCGTCAAGCGAGAGCACATATGTTAAAGTGTAATTATTTTATTAAGGTTGCCGAATTTGGGCTACTGAAGAAACTTAATCAAGTTCAGTCTCAGCAGCTTCCTTTTCAAGTTGTGTGCTTCGTTTTGTTAGCTGTGTGCTAGAGACGTCAAGTGTGAGTTACGTGGTTATTCTTCCGGTTATTATACCTGAATGTCGCTTGTTATCAATTGCATCTCTGCTCAGAAGTCATGACTCAAATGTGTCACAAAAATCATACGTGTAGCAACGTCACTGAATCTGATGTAATTGGCTGTTATTGTTTCCTGTCATGTTTGTGTCAATTACTCCTTCCGCTACTAATATTTTGGCCCAACTGTGTAGGAATCTGAAGACCGAGATAAGAGTCCCATCTCCGAAACGTCGTTTTATGTTTTATATTTACTAGACGATGGATAATATCCAATAAAATTTTTATTCAATTGGCTTTTATTTTATGTGAAATGTCATGAATATGAATTATGAACACAATCACACATTTTTGAAAAAATTTCTTTGCATAGAAACTCAATATTATAATGGAACGAAAACTTTAGAGTGTAAAAAAAAACGCACACTACAGGCCATTGTGTGAACGAATAAATCCTTAAGATAAATAAATCGTTACTTTATAATTCTTGCTATATTGTCTATGTACAGAGTGAGGCTACGTTTTATATCATAAGCATGTAAATAATTTAAATACATACTGGTCCATAAAAAACTATAATGAGTTAGACAAACTTGATGTTTACAAGTAGAACGTGCTGAAAGATTCCGGATTGGAAATTTCTTGGTCAGCATGGTACTTATCTGCCGTGGTAAAATATTAATCTGTGATTTGTTGTTATTTCAGATGACGTACGTATGATTCTAGGTGTTAAGTTCCTTCGTTTATACATTAAAGTAAAGGAGAGTGTTTCTATGTTACCTGCTTGCAAAATGAACTACATAAAACAAGGAATGCGCATATTATCCTTATTAACCCTTTGAAGCCGAAGATCGTCTGAATATTATTTATGAATCCAGACCGTACCGCGAAGAAAACACTTCACCTCACCATTACGAAAATCAGCTGGTTAACCCTTCGAAGCCGAAGCTCGTCTTCATAATATTTACGAATCCAGACCGTACCGCGAAGAAAACACTTCACTTAACCATTAGAAGTCGAATCAGGCGGTACCACATAAGATTTAACAAAAGAACATCCCGATCAAAGCCTTAAAGATGCCAAGAATTCATCTTAAGTAGAAAGGATTTATGCTGATAGATTTCCCAACTGCCTGTTACCTAGAAGTTATTTTAACATCAGCTGCTATTACATGTGTGTTTATTCGTCTGCTTTCCTTGTCATATAATAAATAAAGTGTAAACTTCTTCCATTTTTATTAAGTGCAATACGTATCTTTAAAACTTCAAAGGCCCCTACTAAAAAATAGAAACTTTACATTGGCACTCGGCTCAGATACGGATTTACGTTACTGCAGTATTAATTACTTGCAGAATTTAACATAAATAAAGTGTTTCTATTCATAATAATGTACAATGACGACGATGGTAGAAATGCTTACCATTGTGCAGAAGAAAGTTACAGTAAAGTTAATTTTTATGTACATGCACGGTCTGGACGATCCAAGAATTTTGCAACACTTATCAATTTTAAAAAAAATATATGGATCAAAATAGAGTCGTTTCCGGATCAATACGCAACTAATTTGAATTTTTTTATTTGTTTATTTCCATACAAATATATCCTACAATCTTTGAAAGGCGATACTAAATCACTCATTAAATGGAAGCGGTTTTAAAGGAAACGGATATCACGAGATATTTGCTTAACATTTCGTTTTCTGGTTTATTTCGTAAGAAGTTTGTTTTAAAATACCTTCTCAGAGGAGTGTAACATAATAATGTATTCAAAGGGAGACCAGTGCGCTAATACATGGTTCTTAAAATAGATTAATCATAGATGCAAATTATATCTGCAATTTTTTGGGATATTTTTAACAAAACCTGTATCCTTTGAGGTTATTTTTTTCGATACAAGTCTTTGTATTGACTGCTGTGCATTTAGTTCATTTTTTAAATGTATTTACATATATTTATTATAATTTGAGTGTCACGTGTTCTTTTGTATCATCAGTGACTCTAATAAAATAATTTAATTTTTATTATTATTATTATTATTAACCAGGACGAAAACGTAAGCTATAAAGACGAAGGAAAATGAAATGAATATAAAGATGGTATTGGAAGCAGAAAACCGATTAAAATGTTAATGTGAAGGAAATGGTGATGATGATCTTGTTTCATTTGGGTTCAATTGTATTTCATCAGTTAGCAGGACCGAGTACCAGACAAAAGACCGTGGCACTGTACAGAACAAACTAGCTTGTTATATTCTCTACTCATCAGTGTGCTATTATATTCAGGCAGAATAACATATTATCACTTTTATATCATACGTCACTGTGCAGTGTCTCAAATCCTCCACTCCGGTCGGAGAGACGCTTTGAACCTCCATCTTTCAACCATAATATTTTGAAAGGAATATGGCGTTATTTCACAAACAAAATTGTAAGTGAGGGTTTATATTCAGTCTTTGAAGCTTTCTGTGCCGAGATTCTTCAGTTAGAAGCAACTTTCTTTTGAAATATCAAATTCCATACAATTCCTAACCTAAGTTCAACTAATTACTTTTTGGGGGGTTTGCAAAAGCTATAAAGCCTCTGAGGTCCATTTATTTTGATAGAATACCTTGTTTCAGTTTTAAAAATGTTTAATTTAATCAGAAACATAGCTGAAAAATAACTTTAAAGATGTATGACCGAACCCGGCAAAGTGTTCCTGTGATCGTATCTGAGCACATGACCGGCCGCCGCGGTCAATTACAGTTCGTTTGTCTTCTCTGGATTTAAAATCCGTTTGGGCGCAACCTCGAAGAACAGTCACCTTCATACTCGCCCGCCGTGAGAACCTGAAATCTGAATCAAGCAAAGTTAAGAGAATGCTATCAGAGGACCAATAATTCACAGAACGGAAAAGAAGTGCCCCAGATTCACGAAAGTTACAGGGGACCTTGCAGGTGTTGAAACTGCCGTTTCATAAACACACACGAGAAAAGATGTTGTTGACTGACACATCCATATCTACGGGCTATTTGTGATAATCCATTCAAGTCATTATAAGTTGTGACGCCGTGTGGACTCGTTGGTGGTTAACCCAGAAAACCACGATTAATAGTTAAAAATCACAACACCAATTCTCGGATGGCTCAACTAATAATATTATGGATAGAGGCCGGATGACAGGGGTTCGATTAAAGTGAGAACGATGGATTTCTCTGATCGGAATCAAATCTGAGCAACACGCCGTCTTCCTGTCCAGTGGCGATTATTTCTCCGTTGTGGAAAGTGATCGTTGTGTGTGGACGATCACTCAGCTAGTGCCGATGGTTTTAAATTTCCTCCCGTGTTAACAAAAGCGAGCAAATGGATTCTATCCCGATCAAGTTACATCCAGGTCTCACCTTCAAATTTTACTTCTCTAAGATCCTTTTTAACATTATCTGGCCAAGACTCCCAAGTGGTCACTTCCCTTCAGACGTTTCGACCAACAATTTGTATGCACTTCTTGTGTTCTATATATCTCGTGTACTTCATTTTCCATTACTTTCCAACACTAATACAGTAAAACCCCTCTAGTTGGACACCCCTATATCCTGGACACCCCTCCTCTATATTTATTTTATTTAGTGTTCTGTCTGGCGACAGGTCCATATGAACAGGATCCTTCCATCCTTTTCTCGGACTGGGACCTGTTCATATACGTTCTTGGTAGATGATCCAGAAGTGGTTTGCCATTGCCTTCTTCTGTGTGTGAATGGAGTAATTGTTGGGATGCCACGGAGAAACCGGGGAAGCCCCCGGAGGAAAACTCCGTGTTGCCTAGACCACGGCCTTGCCCAACACAAGTTATAAATTCGAACCCGAGACGCCCAGGATTACAAGGCCACACAATTTTACATGTCCACAATACCCTATATCCTGGACACCCCTATATCCTGGAACTTGGTCACCCCTTCTGTTGTAAGCTGGACAGGTTCGTGCATGCACTTAGCTTCAATGCTTTTATGGGAAATGTTTACAGTTAGTATTTTGTTGTTTTGAATTTCTGACTGAATGTCTTCTAACTGAGGATTGGCTTATGTTTGAAGGTGTGAGACTTTGAACCCTTCACTGGACTACAGTACGTATTGCTAGTACAGTACAATCGCACTATAACGCGGGTCGCGGGGGACAGGGGTAAACCCGCGCTATAGAGAAACCGCGTTATTAAGGGAGTGCATCAGAAAAATCGGTTTAAGTACTGGACGTACTGTATTGATAGACTATCGCCATTTAAGATAATACATACTTATTTGACTATGTTACGATTGATTTTTACGGAAAAAGTAATAAATAATTAATTTGGCTTGCATTTTAATATAATTTTGAGTTCTGTGTGAAGGATAATTGATGCACATTTTTCCTTTTTGCTGTACTATGGGGGGACATGAGGTACCCGCGTTATATCCGGAACCGCGTTATAGAGGGGTTGTACTGTACTGTGCTTGCAACTGAGTTAGTGTTAACAGAAATTACAGTAGTTAGATTATGTAAGTGAATAGATTACATTGTCGGTAAACGTAAAAGTATCAATGCCCTTCCCTTTGAGCTTATTTAATTTAGTGAAAACAAAATTTGTAAAAATCTAATTTACTCTTTTGATTTTTCTTATCAATAATTTCCTTTTTGGGAAGGGCTCCATAATACTCAACAATTTCCACATTGTCATTACACCACAATTTGAAAGGATGATTCTTCCTTTTGTGCGAACCTAACCTAACCTAACCGACTTCAAAAAACCCACCACTGGACAGTATCTGGGTATTTCAAACAATCAACGCAATCACACCAAGTTTATTTGAGATTACATTTTAGTATTATCCTTCCACCTTCGCCTAAATCTCCAAAGTGGTGCAAAGGCTGTTAAATCAACAAAGAACGCATATCCTGTCAAGGTTAGCTTCTTGTGACCATATAAATTATCCAACCGCGTGTGCTGAATCATATCTGAAATACATGCGTAGCAGAACAAGGCAAGTCAGAAAAAGTTGACTTACCACATTTTAAACTAAATGTGATTCTTGTGCAAAAAACACGTAGCGAAAATTTCTGTTTCTACAATAGCATATTAGTACAAGCCAGTAAGCTGACAACCAATTATTCGTCACGACTAACAGAAAACGTTTATTATTATGGACATCAGACGTCATTAAATTTGATGAAACAAAGTACATTACGATCATCTGAGTTTGACACTTTTCTTGCCAAAAAAGACTTATATGACACCAAGTGTTATGGAAGACATCAGTAGCAGAGTTGAGGTTTGTCGTTCATAAAAACAAGCACGTTATTTCATGTAGTATCTAGATGAAATTCGAAGATTAGCTTGCGCAAAGGACTTGTTTTTGGTCGTATGAGATGGACTCGTCCGAATCACGCGCTAGAGGGGTGTCAGCAACAGTTGGTTTTGTAGTTCTGGCTGTGTTCAGATCGGTGAGTCATCGCAGCTGAGGCCGTGCGACCTTCCCCCCCTTTCCCTTCCACTAATAAACTCGCCTGTCTCGGCTTTCATATCGCGCGACCCATTCTGACAACAATAAGCACACTCTGATCTTGAGTAAAAACAGTAACCACTTCGCGATGATTAGATACAGAATATCTGGCTCTACAAAAGAATAAAATGAAATAATGACTCTGACGTACCTATTAAATATTTTTTTTGTATTTATTTCTATTTAAAACACAACTTTATTTCCGAAAATCAGACTATACGGATATAGAATTGCGTGTAGGGAAATTAAGTGGATTATTTCTGAAACAGTCAGTAAAGTTTCTATTTTCTCTCGTTCAAAGACGCTTTAAACAGCGGTGGGCCATGATCACGCCACAGAAAACGAATCAGACCGAAACTCAGGTACAGTGGACTAATCCAATACGTTCCAGCCAGACATCTCAAATTTAGGCTTCTACAAGAACTTTAAAACATTTGTAATTAACCGTAATATGTGTATAATCTAGATTAAATTGACACGAACATTGAAAAAGACAAATGTGAATTACCCTTCCCTTAATTACCAACTGAGTACGCATTTTATGTGCATCCCTGCAATTCATGCATTCTTGATTTTACAGAAAAATAAATTAACTAATTTTTATTTTTATTCACGAAAAATCAGCTCTCTACACGCTCAATGTTTAGTGCGCTATCTAAATTAAATAATTATGTGTCAGTTGTAACAGCAGGCAATAGTCAGAACTGCGGGTTAAACTTAAAATCAAACGAATGTAACTCACATTGAACGTACGAAGAAAGTTTTTATAATTCTCAAAACTAAAAAGAAATCTTAAAAGAGGTACATATTACAGTGACCCAATTTCTCTGCAATGAACATTTCGTATTAACAACTTTTAATAATTGCGTTTGGCTTATTGTTTATTTAACGACATCATCATTAACTTACACGATGACTGAGGAATGCGTTAGAAAATACATGAAATGCGGAGTCACGGTTTAAATTAAAGTACTGTTCCGGTATTTCTCTGGAGCGCCTGAGAAAACCTAAGACAAACATTAGTCCGAATAACCGGTCTCTGGACCAAGATTTGAACTTTAAGTCTTTCGAATAAAAAAAAATATTTAAGGTTTAAGTTACTCCGTTAGTTTATGAAATACAACAGAAAGGCGTATGGGAGGAGCGGAGGTAATACTCCACATGTTCCTGTTTTTGAAATTAGATGGATGTGGTCACCTTTCAGCTCGAGGCTTCGTCTTTATGTCCAATGGACGGTGCCAGAGAGACAGCCACTCTTAGAAATCGGCTCCGACCGTCTAACCCACTCAGTAGTACTAAACTATCACAGCTCCGAGCACATAAGATGCGTTATAAAATCTTGTGGCTGTTTTTAATACTTGTAAGAGCATCTTCTCTGCGTAAAAATTATCTAAAACAAACCTAGCACGACATACGTAAGAGAAAGTGCTTCATTAAACATTCATCTGTATCCATCACGTCACAACTGGCCTCAAGAATACAAATTGAAGAGAAGTTTCACTATAGGCGTTCCCACTCCATCAATTCGAAACCAAAAACTTTTAATGATACTAATTTGAGTTCCAAATTTGGACTAATGAATCTTTTTAATTACTTATTCGCCAACATGTAAAATTTTGGTAGAACTGAGTGGCAGGTGGGGAGGGAGGGGTAGTTATTACTTTATATAGGGATTGTGGCTGAAATCAAAGTGCTCTCTGCAAAACTTAAGTGCCAGAAAGGAACTCATTACATGTGACAACCCTTAAAAGCCTTGAGAGTCTGACGTCGACAGACTGGGGGATTCCCTGCACAGTGGCTTTCAAGTTTATATTAGCGGGCCAGTTTTCTGACTGGAGAGAGAGATCACGACAGCTGTATCAGACAAAACATCGTCCAAGGTACGGGAGGGAGTTTCCTACCAAACGCACAAACTCTTGATGTAACAAGAACGTATAGATTTATAGACTCATCGAGTATCGGAGTTATTTTCTGTAAGCAAATATAAACAGTTAACTTTACTGACGACTCAAATATAAAAGATGACATTAAATAAAGTTTGTGGCTGACCATAATTTACTTTTAAATATCAGTGATTTAAGGGGCCGTAATTTTCATTTTCGGAATTATCATTACGTCGTTAGTATCATCTTTAATTTTTCAGTTTTACATTGGCTTTAACCAGGCCTACAATAATTCTGCATTTAAACAAGATTAGTGAAAATGTAAGACTATAAATTGGCATTAGTCATGGTATTAGTATTAAGTTGATGCTTGTATCGAGTATAGAATGTGAGACATTTTATCCAAATTTACGCCTTAAGACGTGTGGGATTACGTTACAATTAGCTTACTTTTCACTTATTTCATTATACACAAGTTTTAATTCTTTGTGTCAATTTCACATATGCATTAATGATTTTACGTTTAGGCCGTCTGGGTGTGTCTGCATAATCGAAAGCCAGGTCAGTAAGGTGTAGATATAAATTGATTTGTTTTGTTGTGTTCTGTAATTACTGTTCTATTCCAGTAAGCCTCATAATTGTTTTCCATAACATCACTATTACTATTTAAATATAATACATGCAACCAAATAATAATCAAATTAACAAGAAATTACATGAAGATAATGAAAGTTGGTACACAAAGGCAAGGAAAGAAGTATTTCACTCTCAATAAACATAAAATGTGGAAAAGAAAATTTGGTGTTTTAAATACGTCAGATGTAATTCAATGAAAATATAGAAAATTGCAGACTTTGGATTTTCACGACACCATTTTACACACTAGTATAACCCACATTGGTTCATTATTATTATCGTTATTGGCAAATTACCGGTCAAGAATGATGGAAAATATAATGCAGTTAAACCAATAGTTGTAAATATTAACTCAGCGGGCTAAAAATTATTTAAAAGCAAATTGTCAGCAACCACCAGTAATAATAATAATAATAATGAAATAATAATGGATTTGGCCAACATCCCGGGCGAACACGACGTCAGGGAACTTCAGAAAACTGCAATTTTGGGAACTTCATACATAATTCGAAAGACGCCGTCGTAAAATAAAATAATATAATACATGTAATACATATTAAAAACAAAATGTATCCCGGAAATAGCTGCTGCCCTATGTTCCTTAGGGACAAGGTCTGTCTCGGGTACATAGAAGTACATACCCCATAAAGTGGTGAAGAGATGGGATAATAATGGTTATGTATGTGATGTGTGCAATGTAGTCAGGTACTTCATGCGTTCTACAATAAAAACTACGTACTTTTCTCCCATACAAACAATAATTTGAGGCCATACTTTTATTCTAATTCGATAGGGTACGCGTTACTTCAATATTATCGCCTTATATTTAGGAGAGGATTTCTTTAAATAAGACGACAAGGAAAAACGTTCGACCCTAAAGCAAAGATTCCAGTACCTGGTGGATCATTTTGGAAGGAAAGTCAAGATTAGGCATTCTCTGTGAAGAAATAAAAATTGCCGTTCTTAAACTGTAACCAAACTTACAAAAACTGGGTTCTAGAAGGACCATTTTATCCACTATCATACCCATCCCCTTGCAAGATTCGAGTTCAGATTTGGAGGGGTGGGGTGGGGGGTCTGAAGAGGAACATACACTGATTAACTAGATTTCGTTTAATTTAATCCCGGATTAAGAGTAAACGAGTGGCGTACCGCCTCACCCCTCCTCAACCCAACCCCGACTCATGGACTATTACCCGTTTAAAACTAATTCAAGTCGTATAATCAGGGATTTAATAGTGCTTATTTGTAACAAATATATCGTAACCAACAGACGAAGACTGGATTTTCAGATGCATATATGATATGACGATCGTGAATTAAATTTTGAAAGTAGAAAGTTTAAAGCCTTAGGATCTTGTTCATGTTTGTTGTTTGGTATGTGATTTAGAAAATAGATTCGCTTTTCACTGTAACAAACAAATTAAATCAAATATTGTGATACACTGGTTATTGCTACCCTGTAAAGAGTTAAGCGATAATTCAGACACGAAAACAGACCAAAAGAATTCATCAAAAGTAAATCAGTCCTTGCCCGTCTCAGAATAATCCTTTTGATTTGCATTTTTGTCGTGGGTGTAGCAAACAGTGTTGCCTTTGAGTCGGAATAATTCGCTGGGTCATGTACCAGTTTATGGGAGCACGTGAGCCCAATGGCTTCAGCGTTTTAAGTACGAAGGTATGCAAATCACTTGTGTCGTGTATATAAATGTAGTGAGGGATAACGAAGCGGTGGATGGAAGGGGCAAAACTTGGAAGACATGACGTAAAACGGAGAATGCCATTAAAGGTGTTCTTACAAAAGCAGGTCTGAGATATGTGGATTAGACTCAGCTGACTCAGGAACACGATAATGAAACTTCCACGATATGAGGACAATTTCCTAACTAAACGATTATCAGCTCTCAACCAGGAATCTGATACGCAGAATTAGCGAGTTAAGTATTTCAAAGCTTAGTAGTAACTATATTTACCACCTGCTTTAACATTCAGTAACTCTCCATTTTGACAGAATATATTTATGCGTTTCGTAAGATATTCAGAACAAGTAACTACAATTTTCCCACAGTTTTAGAGAACTGATTTTTAACAGGGAATTATGTGTGTTCTTTAAGGTCGAAACTGAATTTGTACTTACGATTTTTAGGATTAAATATAAGTTACTTATTATGTTATTATTTATATAATGATGCTGTCAGTAGCTCAGATCATATAGTGTCGAAAGATTTCATGATTAATGAATAATAAATATGAAAGGACATGGAAGGAAGTGCCATAATTTAAGATTTTAGTCTGGTACTATCTAAAAGGATTTTTGAAAAACTTCAGTAATCCGATCTCTGTTTTTAAATCTGAACATAGCGCGTCCCGAGCATGACGTAGGAATGACAATCATTCAGTTGCTACCTTCGATATTGAGATATTTCGCCAAGAAAGATATAAAAGAGGGGTAGAGTAACCTATACGGACTTTGTACAAGATGGAACCGAGCCCCCCCCCCCCCCCCCCCGAAAAAAACAGGGGTTAAGTGAGAAGTTCCCCTGTCTGTACAACCAGAGTACCTTCACAAATGCAGATACCGAAGAGTTCAAAACATTACGATAAAAATTCACTGCCTCGAATCCCGGCCGTCTGATCCGTATTTAGTTACACACAATACCGACTGAGGTTTCCCGGCTTATGAGAAACTGTAATAGTATCAAAATATTAAAGGTTAATCCATTTCCTTTCTCGGATGTAACATACATCACTACTGTTCCACCACATAAATTATTACATTATAAATTATATTAAAATTATTTATTATTTGGCATATAACAAAAATAGAATCAACGTAAAGAAGGAAACCTACATTACCTACGGACTACAGAGGAAGTTTGGGATTCGATTAAAAATAAGCAATATTTACGTAGTTTCAAAAGTAACAAAAACCTACAGATGTCCGTAGTAACCAATGGCCCCTTTCACTGGTTTAAGGAGAATTGCCAATAAATCGGAATATGTAGTGAAAGATAAAGTTGTCTTTGCATAAGCATCACAATTCGGACGCGTACAGATGGTCTGTAGGTAAATTTCCATCCATTTAAAAGAGATTAAGTTACAAGTCAAACAGCGATGCGATTACAATAATGTTAAAAGTTGTTGCACTTTTATAATTAAGAAATTCTCTGTGCGACCCCTAGCAATTAGACCCCATCACCATGTAAGTCACTTACAAACTCATTACTGATTCCCCCCCCCACCCCAAGGGTTTCTCCATCCACCCTGCACAGGTAGCGTACGAAATAAATTCCCTCAGGACTAGTAAAGTTGCTGGAAACATGTGTTACTTAAATCCCCAGCACAGAACAATTTATTGTAAATAAATTCCATAATATAAATTTAAATTCTCTCGATGGACAATTAAGTAACTGAATGAATTTACAGACGAATTGTTGGGTTACATTTGATGAAACGAATTCATTAACTCGAAAAATCAAAATCAAAACGTAATCGTTACTGGCTTAATGTAGATTCGATTATTAAGAGTTGGCATTTCTTCCAAATCATATGCAACTCAGAAATGATGGAATCACGAAGTGTTCTTTTTCAGTACAGCATTTCAGTCAGTGTAATAACTAAACTGAACGACCCGAAATCAATTCCCGGAAAGGCAGCTTATTTATCTTTCAAAAAACACAACACATCGACTCCGAGACCCTACAAAAGATATTTTAGTTTTGATTTAATTTACTTTATAAATGTAATGTTTGCTGAGACACTTCTCGTTTATTTTATAATAAATTACTAAGAGTACGTCTTAAATCTTAATGCAGTTTTCTCTAATTAGGTAGTGGCGTATCTTTTACTAAAAATGAAAAGCCTATAAACTGACATAACTATGTAGGATTTGAGTTTCTCACGGGGGTGAATACGAAGACGGATCTATTATGGGTCGTAAGGCCGCGGAGTCTGTTAGTTAACCAAACTTTTAAAGATCCTTGCTGCCTCCATCATCTTCCATATCTGCCATAATTATATTCTCTTAGATTAAAGTAACCGTGCCACGGCGGTCTAGCGGTTAGAACACTGGCCTTATAATTATAATCCTGGGGTCTCGGGTTCGATTCCCGGAGGTGCCCGAATTTATAACTTGTGTTGGGCAAGGCCGTGGTCTAGGCAACACGGAGTTTTCCTCCGCGGGCTTCCCCGGTTTCTCCGTGGCATCCCAACAATTACTCCATTCACACACAGAAGAAGGCAATGGCAAACCACTTCTGGATAATCTGCCAAGAACGTATATGAACAGGTCCCAGTCCGAGAAAAGGATGGAAGGATCCTGTTCATATGGACCTGTCGTCAGACAGAACACTAAATAAATAAATAAAATAAATAAAGATTAAATTAGTGACAATTTCTCCATCTGATGTAGACCTAACAGTTACTTCACCGACACGGTTTTTGTAGAATTAGGAAGTTATATTTCCTCTGTACCGGATTTAACGAGTACACTGTCAAGTAGCACTACGTAAAAGTAAAATTGTTATGAAAAGGAATGAGTATAATTGAGTCACCAATTTTGAAACTGGGAAATAAAATTCGTGCTGTTATGTTCCAGTATCATACAACGCAAAACAAAAGCATTGTTTGAGACAGTGGTATCTAACGTGTGTAGCCATCCAATGTTTGAGGGATAATTTGAGTTGTATGTAAACTACAACAGACTTTTCTGAACAAGAAAACGGGGATGGGAGGTGGGGTTATTGATTTTCCACATAAACAAACATGCCCAAAATTCCTTCCCCGGATCTCAGTGACGATAGACGAAGAAGAGAATGTTCACGTATTCCCTCTGATGAGAACGCCCTAGTATTGAGTCGCCTAATAGCAACGATTCTCCTATAGCAGATAGATCAGTATCGCATAAACCACAAACCGCAGACAGAAACGTCATTACCCTGCAGAGCGCCATCGACGCAATTACAACTTAAAAATGAAAGTTCAGCAAAACCAAACGCGTAGCGTCTCCCAGATATAACCATACAATACTGGTTATAAAAAGGAATAAAAACTATACTTTTCGTTACACAGAATATTTACGTGAAAACATTGGATATTTTTGGTAGAAGTGTTTTAATATACTTGATTTTAAAATATATAATTCACAAATAAATAACTTAATACACAACTTCATACCACGAGTCAGATATATCAAACTCAGTGTCTACTAAAAGTCACTTAAAAAGACGTTTCGGGGGCATCAAACGGGTAGGAAAATTATAACCGCCTGCTTTTATTACTTTTAAGCTTAAGTTTAAGATAGTTTTTAAAATAAAAAGTTTTTGGATGCTTTTCATCGTCTAATAAGATAATAAAATTGAACGAGTTAGGGATTACCTCTATCGATTGGGCCCAATAGAGTAGGTTACCTGAAGACGGAGATAGACTCCCATCTCCGAAACGTCTTTCAGTTTTATTATACGATGGAAAACATCCAAAAAACTTTTTATTCAAATAACGCACTATCGTCACAATCTTTTAGATTTGAGTTAAGATAGTTTTTGTAAGACTTGAGGTTCTCACAGCGGTGAGTATGAACATTTCCGTCTTCTGGGTTGTTGCGCTGTGTAGGCTGGTTGATGTTAGCCAACGTTTCAGAGGTCATACTGCCTCCGTCATCAGGGCGATATTCATCACCCTGATGACGGAGGCAGTATGACCTCTAAAACGTTAGTAAACATCGACCAGACTACACAGCGCAACAACCCAGAAGACAGAAATCTTCATCGCCCTGATGAAGGAGGCAGTATGACCTCTGAAACGTTGGTTAACATCGACCAGACCACACAGCACAACAACCCAGAAGACATAAATCTTCATACTCATCACCCTGATGATGGAGGCAGTATGACCTCTAAAACGTTAGTAAACATCGACCAGACTACACAGCGCAACAACCCAGAAGACAGAAATCTTCATCGCCCTGATGAAGGAGGCAGTATGACCTCTGAAACGTTGGTTAACATCGACCAGACCACACAGCACAACAACCCAGAAGACATAAATCTTCATACTCATCACCCTGATGATGGAGGCAGTATGACCTCTGAAACGTTGGTTAACATCGACCAGACTACACAGCGCAACAACCCAGAAGACAGAAATCTTCATACTCTGATGACGGAGGCAGTATGACCTCTGAAACGTTGGTAAACATCGACCAGACTACACAGCGCAACAACCCAGAAGACAGAAATCTTCATACTCTGATGATGGAGGCAGTATGACCTCTGAAACGTTGGTAAACATCGACCAGACTACACAGCACAAGAACACAGAAGACAGAAATCTTCATACTCTGATGATGGAGGCAGTATGACCTCTGAAACGTTGGTAAACATCGAACAGACTACACAGCGCAAGAACCCAGAAGACAGAAATCTTCATACTCTGATGATGGAGGCAGTATGACCTCTGAAACGTTGGTAAACATCGACCAGACTACACGGCGCAACAACCCAGAAGACAGAAATCTTCATACTCATCGCCCTGATGGTGGAGGCAGTATGTCCTCTGAAACGTTGGTTAACATCGACCAGACTACACAGCGCAACAACCCAGAAGACGGAAATCTTCATACTCTGATGAAGGAGGCAGTATGACCTCTGAAACGTTGGTTAACATCGACCAGACTACACAGCGCAACAACCCAGAAGACGGAAATCTTCATACTCTGATGAAGGAGGCAGTATGACCTCCGAAACGTTGGTTAACATCGACCAGACTACACAGCGCAATAACCCAGAAGACAGAAATCTTCATACTCATCGCCCTGATGATGGAGGCAGTATGACCTCTGAAACGTTGGTTAACATCGACCAGACTACACGGCGCAACAACCCAGAAGACGGAAATCTTCATACTCTGATGAAGGAGGCAGTATGACCTCCGAAACGTTGGTTAACATCGACCAGACTACACAGCGCAATAACCCAGAAGACAGAAATCTTCATACTCATCGCCCTGATGATGGAGGCAGTATGACCTCTGAAACGTTGGTTAACATCGACCAGACTACACGGCGCAACAACCCAGAAGACGGAAATCTTCATACTCTGATGAAGGAGGCAGTATGACCTCCGAAACGTTGGTTAACATCGACCAGACTACACAGCGCAATAACCCAGAAGACAGAAATCTTCATACTCATCGCCCTGATGATGGAGGCAGTATGACCTCTGAAACGTTGGTTAACATCGACCAGACTACACGGCGCAACAACCCAGAAGACAGAAATCTTCATACTCTGATGATGGAGGCAGTATGACCTCTGAAACGTTGGTTAACATCGACCAGACTACACAGCGCAACAACCCAGAAGACAGAAATCTTACCCTTTTTTCACAAATGACGTCCCTTATAGTATAACATGTTAACTCAATCACAAAAATATTTACGATGTGTAAAGGAACTCTCATTATCCATTACCAATACAGCTCACTGTCAGATACTCCTTATGTCTCCCAGTGGACCTTTATTCTTCTTAATGGGGGCCCAAATGCATCATCTGACGTAATATTAGACAAAAAGAAAACATTCTGGCTTAGTTTTCTACAACACATACACACAAATCCGCCCACATAGTTGAAATTACATTCATTTGCCCTAATACTTCGACTGAAAAATACGATAATTTTTAATAATGAAACCATTGAATACATTTTCCTTTAAAAGTTGACTCTGCGTATTTATTATAGGTTACCTTGGACTTGTAGAGACTGCCACTAAATTTTGTTTGCGGATGCTGGAATAATTAACTAATCACTTTGTAGGAATTCCTGTTACATTGAGACAAACATGACATAATAGACGTACTAAGAAGAAACTTATGAACTCTTCATTCCTTCAAAATGAATGTCTATTTGCCGATCACAGTGGCCGCGTGGTCTGGGACATGTCTTGAGTAGGCCAAGGTCCTTCACGGACTGCACAGCCACGCAGAGAGAGAGAGAGATAGAGAGAGAGAGAGAGAGAGAGAGAGAGATAGAATCATTCAATTTGGTAGGGACAACAATATTCATCAATTAAAAGGACATGATTTGTACATAATTTCCTCAAAGGTAGATACGGAACACGCTGACCTATTATTTAGTCTCAAATTCTGCACCATCTTGTAATTTTTAATATGTTAAGCTTCGTGATGGCAATGATCTATCTCGATACAAAATTTCTCATGCCTAATTGCAATGGTTCATAAATTATCATCAGCATATCAAAATTTACACAAGAAATTCCACAGAAGCCATATTATTGATTTACGTTCATGTTCCCAAACATTATTTTATCAAAGGCTTTTAACATTTATAACCCCTCCCCCCAATTCGTCTTCATTGCGTGTACGTAATTTATCACAACGCCAATTATAACTTTTTCCCTGTTTCTCGATTCAAGCAGGTATCGACAGATTGCACCATTACTAAATTATCTTACACGCTGTCTGCATTCCTGCTTCAAAGACGTAGCCCCTTGTCAGCTGTGTATAACAGCAGACTGCTTAGGAGACAGATAGATGGACTACTTTCTCCTGTCCCAACTACTCGCAGCTAGCAACCCTCTATAAGAATGATGTAACATGTTAAGATTGCACTGATTAACCCCATGGTCAATATGGGACACATCAGCTATTGGCATATGCTGATGATGTTAATTTATTGGGGGACGATATTAATACAATAAAGAGGAACGCAGAAGTTTTACTAGAGGCTGGTAGACAAGTGGGGCTGGAAGTAAATTCAGAAAAAACTAAGTTCATGTTAGTATCTCGTCATCAGAAGACAGGCGGGCAAAATTATCTTAGGGTGGCTAATAAATCCTTTGAAAGGGTTACAAAGTTCAAATATTTGGGAACAACAATAACAAATCAAAATGATACTCGTGAGGAAGTTAGGAGGAGACTAAATTCCGGAAATGCTTGCTACTTCTCAGTCCAAAATATTTTGTCTTCCCGTCTGATTTCTAAGAACCTGAAAATTAAAGTATACAAAACAATAATCTTGCCTGTTGTTTTGTATGGGTGCGAAACATGGTCTCTCACTCAGAGGGAGGAACACAGATTGCAGGTGTTTGAGAATCGGGTGTTGAGGAGGATATTTGGGCCTAAGAGGGAAGACGATGGGGCGTGGAGAAAACTGCACAATGACGAGCTTAAAAATCTGTACTGCTCCCCCAGTATTGTGAGGGTGATTAAGTCGAGAAGAGTGAGATGGGCGGGACATGTAGCGCGCATGGATGGGACAAGGTGTGCACCGGGTATTGGTTGGGAAGCCTGAAGGGAAGAGACCGCTGGGGAGACCTAGACGTAGAAGGGAGGATAATCTCAGGCGGGATCTATGGGAGATAGGAGTTGAAGGAGACTGGATTTTGTTGGTCCGGTGGAGGGCTTTGGTTAATTCGGTGATGAACCTTCGGGTTCGGTAAGCCATCTAGTTAGTTAGTTAGTTTAACCCCATGGTCAATAAAAGTTACAGAATAGTCCATTTAAAACGCAACTCAAACAATAACAGTATTTATAAGCTTTGGTAGCATAAATATAACAAGACAAGCGAGTTCTTTGTTAGTTTTAATCTATTGCGAAAACCTTACGTCCATCAGCTTCTCTAAGTCATACAGAGACTCCCTATGACCTGATGTTTTGTTACAATTCTGTGTGTTGTTGTCTTATTCGGTACTTCTACATTGTTAGAATAAGCATCGCTGAATGCTTCACAAACAGCAACGGATTTCGTTTTGCGAAGTTACGTGTCGAAATAAACACGTGTTCTGCTCGTCACTAGACTACATTCGCCTGACAACTCGGGTGACCTTGGCACGAGGGCTAGGTTTGGAAGGTATATCAAACGCGAGAGGACAAGCCAGCCTTTGTTTCAATTCTTGCAGCGTTGCATATTATACACCGAACAAACATGTAAGAACAGAATAAAGTATGCATATAAATATACGGTTATAAACCTTGGCTGGACGAGTGTTTATTGTCAAATTTACAATGCTTCGCGTTTTGCCGTCCTATCAGGAAAAACTGTTCTCCAAACTGAATCACAAAGCACGGATCCTTCACTGTCAAACAAACAATGTGCTCATCTGTCAAGTGTCCCCCACCCCAATTTTACAGACTCGCCGCGGGCGTCGGTGCCAAATGCTTAAACTTTCCCGAACTATTTCCGAATATCTCAAGATTATGTTTGTCAGTTCGATTCACGTATCAGGAAAGTAAACATACAAATAACTTAATACAAAGTTATTTTTTGGTAAGTTTGGCACACTTCATTTTTCTGGTTTTAATGTATAAAATATACGTACGAGTAAAAAAAAACACGTAATCTGTTTTGAAGAATAGTTTTAAACCAATACAATTTTAGAATAAATTTATGATATTTTCATATTCTTTTCGTTATTGTTAATGAGATTAAATTTTGTGCTAATATCGAATTGTAAGATTATTTCTGGGTCCCCAATGGTCCGCCATTGCATTAAAGTGACCCGGCTAATAATTTGTAGTTCTTTTCAAACTGTGTTCTAATTCAAACTAATTCACCTCCTCCTCGTTTTGTTATTGTTTCATATTTCTTCGTTTCTCCACCTTGTATTCTTATTCTTATATATATTTATCCATAAATTAGGCTCAAGACTGTTCCAACGTTAGGTCACCTCCTTCATCCATTATTTTCTGCATATGATCTGTTAACTGATTTCTGTACCAAATTACTTGCATATACCAAAACAGTTTTATTCTTCTCTAAAGCTATAATTTCTTTTGTAATCGATTCTCATATGTCGATTACCACCATATTTCTTAGATTTCATTGTATACGTCCTTCCGTACAGTAAAATTTATATTGTAATAACTTTATAACATTTTGAGAACACGTCTATTTAAAAACACCGTTAATTTAAATGCGATTTTAATGCCTTAAATCTATGGTTTGAGCATGTACCTTACTAGGCCTACAACCCAAACATTTGTTGACTTGTTTCATATAACCGAAAACTGAGGTTTCTGTCTGCTCACTCACATTACGTATCTGCAGTTATTCATGTGTAACGACAATAGATGAAAGGTAAAATAGTCATTTACGTGAGAGACCAAAGGGTAGAGGATAACATTAATGTGAATCATAGCAATATAAACTCGTTCAGAACAAGGTTCGATCCTTGGTGACCATTTGCTTGATAAAATGGCTGTAAATATGGGAGTATTCAAGAACAAGACCCTTCTCACGATTCACCTGCGACCCGCAGTTCTCAGTTTGAACACTTCGGAGATCTCTCTCTCTCTCTCTCTCTTTTCGTCTCTTTCGACAACTCCTTCTACCCCCACCCCCTTTTCGCTGTAGTTTTTAAATTCCGTCAAGCTTTTCTGTGGGATTGACTGGCCCTAGTACGTATTTGTTTCTTTGTGGAATTATATTTTGTTTTCGCAGCGGGATTGCCGCCATATTCCATTCTCGTTGGCGAAACAAATCTTCTATTCAATCGATGTAGGGGCTTTATGCTATATGCTGATCGTTTTCATCCTGGTCGATATATCGAATGTGTGGAGTATCGATATGCTGCTGGTCGATGTATGCGTTCAAGACGTGGTGCTTAGAAACAGACGTGTCATTATTTTATTACGAATCAGTACATACATAATGAAGTCGAAGCTACTTTGTGTTCAGTTTTCTGCTACAGGGATCTCGCGCGAGTAGTTCTGGTTGTGAAAAAGACGCCGGGTGCAAAGATCATATAACGCAGAACGAGAGAGGTCAGAGAGTATATGAAAGGCGAATAAAATAAGTAATCGTGGCTAAATTACATTTTCAAATCCACCAATCGATAAATACCTTTTTATTCAACAATCTCCTGTTGGTACGAAGTACCTGACGTTCAAATCTGCCAATAAAATATTTCTACCTCTGGAACGCATCAACAGTCATTTCACATTTCATTTTAATATTATCCCGCACCAAATTTTCGGTCTCTTTACGATGGGATTTTCTGAAGTATAATTTTACATACACAAATACACATGTAAGCATTCTCCTCGCGAGAGTGTTAATGAAGAAAATAGTGATTAAGAACAAGGGGTACGTATTTTTGAGATTCCTGTGGCAATAAAGGGCGCAAGATACAAGGAAAAGAGGAAGATATATAAATACAAAGAAACTGAGAAAACAAAGGTAACAAGCAGAACTAGCGATAGGTACCACAAGAATCATCCTGATATTTGTTTTGGTTTGCATTATTTACCATGAATCTCTATTAAACCTGATGCTCCTCTCAGACATGAAAACTTATCATCTCTGACCTTACCTTCAGTTTGCTGATTTACCACCACCTCAACACCATCATCCCTCCTGACCACTTAGAAACTAAAATTTTCCCTCACAAACAAGTTCCTCGTTCAACCTTACGTCATGTCCATATTTAGTGCCCTTAAAGTTTCTCATCATTTATTTATACTAAATTCTGCCCCAATTCCGTTCTTCTCCTTCTTCTTCTTCTTCTTCCTCCTCCTCTGTTTTGCATCCCACTCAGCTTCTTGCAAGACAAAGTAACCTAAGGGTTTAGACAATCTACAGACCACCGATCGATATATAATATTGGCTCACTGCGTACTGAACTCTGTACAGGCAAGATCCTCCTTAAAGAAGTATAATTAATCTAAGTATAGATTACAGCTTGGTCACTTTGTCTTAATTTCCGACGTAGCAACACACGTAGACCTACAATTGTGAATAAGTCACGAGTTATGTTATTCATGGACATTTAGGATGAAATCACAACCATCTTACCTCGTACGATGTGACTTAAACCTAATATGCTTCGAGCAAGAAATCAAAGCTTCGCGGAAGTTGATAATGCACAGCTTCTAATGAAGAACGAATATCTGAACGACAATATACATTCAACAACTCAGAAAATGTACGCACATCGTAAAAATCGTGGGGAGTCCTCCAGTATTTCATATTTGAATGTCGAGAACGATAACAGTGAGGTCAAGATCTGTCTCAGATCAATGACCCATTTGAGTGGGCGGGGTGTCTGGCACTAGTCGGGACGGATGACATTGTCATCTCGGAGAATTCTCCACGTGACTGCGCTTCTGGTTTTGGATTCCCCGAAGACCCGTGGTAACTTAAGTAGCTTGGGGATTCCCCTCCCAGTCAGTTCTCCGCGCACAAACACACGCAAATGTAATTGTCCGATCTAAACCAAGATTCCCAATAACAAATTTTAAAAATTTCTTCAGTTATTAAGTACGGATCGACAGACTGAGAGGCAGATATTTTGAATTCAATACACGCATTTTTAATATCATTCTTTGTTCAACAGCCCAGCATTTCAGCGGGAAGTTTGGCTGGAGTTAAGGCTGTGAAAAAATGGTCCCAGGAGTGTGTATCTAGATCAGTATTCCTGCTTAATTTTATCGCCCGCAACACAACCTAATTTGTAAGACACATGACGTCACACCACATCGCCTCACGAAAGGGGGGATACAGAACTCTTCATGACCACAAATATGTATTACATATAAATCTCTGCCATATAACAATAAACATATAAAAACAAAACATAATACATGTTGAATAAAACTACTGTTAATAAACCAGTCTGTGAGTGTGTATTACGAATTCTAATTACAAAGATATGGTATATTTTTTAACCATAACGTGTGAATATACGATTTGTTATAAAATGTCTCTGTACGCCGATTGTGAACGCTGGTCTAGATGTCAATGTGACGAAACTGAACTGGACACTTTTATTATTAGAACAATATATTATTTCTCGTATCGATTGGTGTGAAATGTATCGATTCACCAGCAAATTTCTTATACCATAGCGGAAACGCTTATACATTTTATACATTGTATACGAATGGTTTTCCAGGGGTAAACGATGTTTTTTGAAAGAGTCCCACTCCCAGTAGAATTTTTGTGGAGAGCGGACAGTACTTACCGCGACAACCTGGGTCCAAACCCAGCTTGGAATCGGGCGATTCATACAGGTTAGAGGGAACACAGAACGAGCAATGTACCTCCCTTTTCTCACCCTCCCTAATCACGTTAACCTACATAACTAAGCCGCTGACCAACTATGTTCTTATAATTTTGAAATCTCCGGGCACTTCCTCAAAACATGGCTACAATTCAAAAAAGTTCTATCCTTCATGTTTTGTCTGAGACACGCGATTTTAGAAGATACGGTTCTTATCCGAATTCCTCTTAAGCACCCCGTGTTTAATAATATTTTAAATTTTATCACTTCCGTATTTTAATGGAGAAGTCAGATACTTGCTTTCTATTTACTCTGCGATTTAGAATTTCTAAGACGTATATTTTACGCATTCTGTAAATAATTTAATATATTCGACATGTTCCTTCCTTGTTTAACAGGCATGTGAATCAAAAAGTGTTACAAACTTTTAGAGAAGCATAAGGAGAAAATGTTCGTATTAATGACTAACAACTTACATAATTTATTTCTAGTAATGAAAACAAAACACAATGATTTAAAAGGCAACACAGCAAATCAGGCATTGTGTACGTACATGTGCATGTACGAATGCCTAGTTTGTTTGTGTAAGTAACCTAGTATTACGAGAATAAAGGTGTTTTAAAAAAATGCATGTAAATATTTTGTAGAGACGTTCACCCAGAAACATATGATAAGATAAAATCATTGTAGGTTTTCGGTCTGTAGGTTGTAAGAATCGGGTAAAATAGAACTTATTCTCAATTGAATCCAAACTCAAAATAACCTATAAGGACCCCATTATGTCATCAGCACCAAAGCTAAAATTCTCCCTTTCAAACAGAAGAAGATCTATGGAAGATTGTCACATATCTCATACAAACTTCCGCCTGACGTACAAATTCTACAAAAGCGATGATCTTTCTCTGCTTCGAAGACTGCGTGCAACCTCGAAACAATTTCTGGTAATTTGTTGACAAGCTCTACAATACGTTATCATAAATATAACATTAATGACAGCTCAAAGTTGAGAAATTAAGGAAACATTACAAAATGCGTAAGACTTTCATCTTAGGGAGTAGACAGTAATTCCGTGAACCATAGGCCTGACAGAGAGAATATGACAGTTGCCAAGCTGATCACCGAAAACATGTTTCATTACCGTGTCCACAGAGTTCGCCACTGAACCTTGCATGCTCGTAAGCCACATGAATCCAATCTGCATGCTCGTAACCCACCTCATGATCAGCTATAACTCTGATGTCCACCTACGCCTTGTAGATTTATGTGTGGTCTATTTCTTCAGTTTTGCTTACTATGTTTATTCAGCGACGATATTGAATCTAAAAATGCAATGTACACTTAACAAGACACGGTATAGAGCGATGGTGGCATAACTTTAGGTATTATACCATCATTTTTCTAGAGTAAAACCACGAAACCATCAGTCAAAATTGCCCATCTCCGTGTCATAATATGAATCCGAGACCTCCGAAATACGAACCAGGGTGAGAGCTTCCGCTATCTTTCATTTAGGTTTCTGCCTGCTCCACAGGTATTTATTTTGTGTTTAAGTTAAAATAATTCTTACCCTCCCTAAACCTATAACTGATTTATCTGAAACCTGTGTTTGTAGCTTGGCAGATCGAGATGAATTAGGATTAAGGCACACAGCCTCCGTTTACAGTGAGTTCTGTTAAGTGCAGTATTTATTTATAACTTCACGAAGTAAACTCTCCTTCGGTTAAATCCTGTTAACCTCCAAATCCAGATAAGACAAAAACTTACCCTTCAATTCTCTGCATTAATTCCAGTCTCCCCCATGTTCATTAACACGTTAGTATGAAAGGATCTGGAGGCTGTAATAACAAATACCGATGTATGAGAGGCCGCATGTGATTATGCAACAAGACACACATTAAAACTTCCACTTCTTCATTAACTAGGACAAATGAAATTAAATACAATGTGATAATGTAGCATCAATTACATGTGACTTTGATTATTTTTACTGTACAAAAACTAATTGGATAGGTTTTGCGCTCACAGAGACCTAAAAGTTCTCAGTAATGACACTAGATGGCGAAATATTCTATTCTAAAGTGCTGCTCTCATTAGGTAGTATTTGTAATATGAATTACTAAAATGTTGAAAAAACAGGGATGGAAATGAAGTATGAAAGTATACCAGTCCAGAACCCCTGTAACTGTTTGACTTGAAATTTGAACTGGCCAGAAGATCAGGGGTGAAGGGCCCCCCTCCCCCGCCAGCAAGGGATCTGGTATGCAGGTCAAAACACATTGCATTACTCGAGTGGACATAGTCGACAGCGGGCTTTCAGACACTAAACCAAACTTTTGTACCAGTTAGGGAAATAGTGTATAAGATTTTCTTTAATTTCAAAAGTAAAATTATTCGGTGTCTTAAATTTGTTGTTCCTGTATTTATTGATATACATCAAAATTACCACGTCAACCCTGAGGTGATCCTTGTTCCCCACTGACTCTAGTTCGGGATATAACTATCTCTTTCTGCAAGAACAGAGAAGGTAAAAGTAGTGAGGAAGGATAGTTATAGAAAAGTGGCGCCCAACGACGTGGGGCTACGAGGATCGGCCACAACGCACTGTATCGGCGTCGAGATTAAACAGAAGAACACAGGCACAACACTGCAAGTATCACGAGAGCATCAAACGAGGACCCGCCTTTCCAGAAATCTGCCGACTTCGAAGTGAGCAACGAGATTCAGGGATTCCAGCACCCGCGAGGAGACGTCGCCCGGGGAATCAGCCGCGGACCCTGGCAAGTCAATTTAAGGAGGTGTGACAAAATGTAAGTTCGGGCAGCCCGAAGTCAAATTCCTAGGTCACATAATAAATGAACACGGCGTCGTACCAGACCCTGGAAGGATGACAGCGATGCTAAACTGTCCTGCCCCCAAAAACCACAAGGAACTAAGGCGATTTTTAGGAATCTGTAATTATCACCATCGGTTTATCATAAATTATGCAAGCTACGTGGCTCCTTTGTTGCCTTCATTGAAAAAGGGGAACAGATGGAAGTGGGATGAACATAAACAAGTCGCATTTGAGACATTGAGACTGCAATTTGCAAACAGTATCCAATTAATGCATCCTAATGAGGGTGATCCATTTTCGGCGTATACAGACGCGAGTAGCTATGCCATCGCGGCCATCCTTACTCAAGCCGGCAGTGATGGAAGTCAGAGGATCATTTCCACTGCATCCAGAGTCCTATCCGCCACTGAAAGAAGATATATAACTTGTGAACAGGAACTACTTGCTGTTGTATACGCCCTCCAGAAGTTCCGGATTTATGTATGGGGAAGGACAATAACCATGTACTCGGATAACAAGGCGCTATCTTTCTTAAAGAGTTGCATTTTGACTTCAAACCGAGTATCTAGGTGGATACTTCAACTCCAGGAGTATGACTACCGAATTGAACACATCAATGGGACCAGCAATTATTTTGCAGACCAATTGAGTAGGCATCCAGTGGGTATGGACCCAGGACAGGTGGCGAAAATCGGAAAGCCTACTGAATTACTGGTGGCTCTGTTCAAGTTAAATGTGGACCCAAAGATTAGAAAAGATTTGAGAGACATCGCAGTTCACCAAAGTCAAGACCACTTTATACAAGGAACAAGGGAAAAGCTGGAAGCCGGCGACCCCTATATAAAAGGCAGGTACTTGCTTCACCAAGGAGTACTGTACTGCAGGAAACCTCACTGCTGTTCAGACTGGAGAATCTACTTGCCAACCAGCCTGGAGACCAGGTTTATCAAGTTCGTTCACGAGTATTTGGGCCATTCCGGAGCCAATAAAACGTTAAGAGCCATAACGGACTCCTTCTATGTGAGGAACCCAGACAGAAAAATACGCAAGACCCTCTCATACTGTGAAGTTTGCCAGAAGGTAAAACACCCGAACCGGAGGTACGAGGCTGAAGTAAGATCACATCTCCCCACAAAAGCTGGAGAATTAGTCAGCGTTGATTTATTTGGGCCCCTACCATCTGGACGTTTTGGGAATAAATATATACTTGTATGCTTGGACGTATTCACAAAGCACGTAAAGCTGTACCCTCTAAAATCGGCCACGACTCGGGCGTGCCTGAGGAACATTACCCAGAAATACATACCCACCGTTATTCATCCAGAAGCCATCTTATCGGACCACGGGACTCAATTCACTTCCGAGGGCTGGCGACGGTCCTTGGAAGAACTAAACATCAGAGTAAAATATTCCCCGATTCGACACCCGGAGTCAAACCCTTCAGAAAGGTTTATGAGGGAAATATCTAAATTTTCAGAATATACTGCCATACGACGCAGAAGAGCTGGCCGCAACTGCTTAGTAACATAGAGTATTGGTTAAACAACACCGTTTCAGAGGCCACAAATTTTACTCCCGCTGAACTAATGTTTGGCATCGTTAAACTTCAACGAGACTCTTCCCTAGTAACAACACAAATACATGGACCAGTATTTTTTCAAATATTTATATTACAGAGAAATATGTATGAAACGGCACAATGTTAGGTACCTTGAGTTTCCGACTTCAGTAAATATCTTACTGCAGATTTTTATGAAGTTTTGAAAACAGTTCAATAGCTTCTCACCACAAAAGGAAAATTGGCCTAATATTTGTCAAAATCTTTCTGGATTAGGAAGATCCATCCTGAAAAATACACGAACGAATATGAGATAAAAAGTTTACAACGAAATAAGTGCGGATTTTATTATCAAATTGTCATTTCAATCCAATTATACTTTCTGGCCCTAAAACTTTACAACCACCTGTACGCAGGCCTACGTAATTTACGTTTCATTTATGAACCAGACATAGGTCAACGGCTGACCACATCCGTAGTTATGAAACTGCGCGCGTGGTGATGAAGATCCATCCCACGACGCAACTCCTCTTCAAATTGAATTGTTTTAATTTGGTTGAGATTTGCTGTTTTAAGGACTTGAGCTCTGTACACATTGATTCATCCGCCGAGTCCACAAGACGCGAGGTCACCAAATGGGTAGGAGGGGGATTACTTTAGTGTCTAACTCAAGAATTTAAAACGCAATCAACCCCCCTTCGGGGGTTTGGTCAAGTGTTTTAACCCCCATTCCGGGGGTAGTTTAGTTTCTTACTCACGGGTTAAAACATTTGAATGAGACACTAAACTAACCCCCCCTGAAGGAAGGGCTGTTGGTCAACCCTCCATTTGGGGGTTAGTTTAGTTCTTACTCGCGGGTTAAAACACTTGAATGAGACACTAAACTAACCCCCCCCCGAAGGGGCGTTAGTTTAGCTTGTTACTTAAGATTTCGATTTGCGTTTTGAAATCATTTGTTTTTACCCTCAATTCGGGGAGGTTAGTTTAGTTTCTTACACAAAGTTGGTTGCGTTTTACAAACTTGACCAACCAACCCCCCCCCCAGGAGCTCCGAAAGGAGCGCTCTGCTCTAGTAAAACAAAGAATTCGATAATGGAGTTTTTTTCGATTCAGAATAATAACAATAATAATTTAATTTTTTCCGAAACACGGCACCGAGCAAGCTGTCTCTTTACAAAGAGCGGATGAACCACTTCGATAAATTACAGAGACGGATGTGTTCATGATTTATGACATCGCCCTGATGACGGAGGCAGTATGACCTCTGAAACGTTGGTAAACATCGACCAGACTACACAGCGCAACAACCCAGAAGACAGAAATCTTCATACTCATCGCCCTGATGACGGAGGCAGTATGACCTCTGAAACGTTGGTTAACATCGACCAGACTACACAGCGCATCAACCCAGAAGACAGAAATCTTCACACTCTGATGATGGAGGCAGTATGACCTCTGAAACGTTGGTTAACATCGACCATACTACACAGCGCAACAACACAGAAGACAGAAATCTTCATACTCATCGCCCTGATGATGGAGGCAGTATGACCTCTGAAACGTTGGTAAACATCGACCAGACTACACAGCGCAAGAACCCAGAAGACAGAAATCTTCATACTCATCGCCCTGATGATGGAGGCAGTATGACCTCTGAAACGTTGGTAAACATCGACCAGACTACACAGCGCAAGAACCCAGAAGACAGAAATCTTCATACTCATCGCCCTGATGACGGAGGCAGTATGACCTCTGAAACGTTGGTAAACATCGACCAGACTACACAGCGCAACAACCCAGAAGACAGAAATCTTCACACTCTGATGATGGAGGCAGTATGACCTCTGAAACGTTGGTTAACATCGACCATACTACACAGCGCAACAACACAGAAGACAGAAATCTTCATACTCATTGCCCTGATGATGGAGGCAGTATGACCTCTGAAACGTTGGTTAACATCGACCAGACTACACAGCGCAAGAACCCAGAAGACAGAAATCTTCATACTCATCGCCCTGATGATGGAGGCAGTATGACCTCTGAAACGTTGGTTAACATCGACCAGACTACACAGCGCAATAACCCAGAAGACAGAAATCTTCATACTCATCGCCCTGATGATGGAGGCAGTATGACCTCTGAAACGTTGGTTAACATCGACCAGACTACACAGCGCAACAACCCAGAAGACAGAAATCTTCATACTCATCGCCCTGATGATGGAGGCAGTATGACCTCTGAAACGTTGGTTAACATCGACCAGACTACACAGCGCAACAACACAGAAGACAGAAATCTTCATACTCTGATGAAGGAGGCAGTATGACCTCTGAAACGTTGGTAAACATCGACCAGACTACACAGCGCAACAACACAGAAGACAGAAATCTTCATACTCATCGCCCTGATGACGGAGGCAGTATGACCTCTGAAACGTTGGTAAACATCGACCAGACTACACAGCACAAGAACCCAGAAGACAGAAAGCTTCATACTCTGATGATGGAGGCAGTATGACCTCTGAAACGTTGGTTAACATCGACCAGACTACACAGCGCAACAACACAGAAGACAGAAATCTTCATACTCATCGCCCTGATGACGGAGGCAGTATGACCTCTGAAACGTTGGTAAACGTCGACCAGACTACACAGCGCAACAACCCAGAAGACAGAAATCTTCATACTCATCGCCCTGATGATGGAGGCAGTATGACCTCTGAAACGTTGGTAAACATCGACCAGTCTACACAGCACAAGAACCCAGAAGACAGAAAGCTTCATACTCTGATGACGGAGGCAGTATGACCTCTGAAACGTTGGTTAACATCGACCAGTCTACACAGCACAAGAACCCAGAAGACAGAAAGCTTCATACTCTGATGACGGAGGCAGTATGACCTCTGAAACGTTGGTTAACATCGACCAGTCTACACAGCACAAGAACCCAGAAGACAGAAAGCTTCATACTCTGATGACGGAGGCAGTATGACCTCTGAAACGTTGGTTAACATCGACCAGTCTACACAGCACAAGAACCCAGAAGACAGAAAGCTTCATACTCTGATGACGGAGGCAGTATGACCTCTGAAACGTTGGTTAACATCGACCAGACTACACAGCGCAATAACCCAGAAGACGGATATCTTCAGTCTAATAGAAGTTTTCCGACGTTTCAGAGGCGCCTGCAGTATCAATTATCAAGGTGATGATGAGTAAGCCGCTGGCGAAAAATTATTCATGTCTCCGAAACGTTAGTAAATTCCTACCAGACAGTACGGCGCAACACCCCACCCCCAACACCGTGAAACGAGAATTTTTTTTTAAGAAATTTAAAATGTTTTGTCTCAAGATGCAACAACAATTCCATTGAAAATTAGTTAAGTTCCTTAAAAATATACTCGAGACAAAGTCTTCACACTTTCAAAAACTTTGAATAATACGATATTTTAACCATGCCGGCTGGAGTAAAAGGCCATAAACTGGACCTCGCCACATTTTACTGCCACGCCCAACTATTGAAAGTACATTACAGTATTTGAATTTAATATAAGATTTTTAATGATATGTAAGTGATATTTAGTGCAAAATGCGACTAAGTATGATTAGTGCGTACATGTCACTGAGATTTCAAGAACAAGGGACGAACCTAAATATTTGCGTTTCAGTATCATTGCATAAATACGTCACATTTGTATTCTTTAATTTAAAACTTTATTACATCAGTGAATAATTCTTTTATGTCACTGAACTTATCATCGAAAGAGTGACACTGATTATTCGTAAGCGTATTTGAGTAGGGAAATCCGCGACGGATAGAATAAGATTTAATACGTCTATTTCCAGCGCTCATTTGTTTCTGAAAACGTGGAATCAATAGTGAAAGCAGCCAACTTTGAAACTGCAACTTAAAAGATTCATCCAAATACCAACATAATAAAACTAACACAAGGTCTATACAAGGCAGTTAGAGTAATCTTAGCGAGTAAAGTAGGTACTACAGAGTTTCGTAACAGGATTGAATTAGCGGAAACTTGATTAAAGCTCTGTCAATTTGCTCTCATCAAATCTACGTAATATTGTACCACATAAAACGTTAGCTAAGCTGTTTCTATAAAAAAAAACTAAACAAATATTCATTGTCTGGACTTTTTCCATCGCCCTTGTTTAAAAGAAGAAACCACGACGTTTCGGAAACTGGGTCTGTTTCCGTCTTTCTACTCACTTGGGTCCGTCAGATAGAGCTAGTCTCAGGTGATGGAAACAGAGACAGTTTCCGAAACGTCGTGGTTTCTTCTTTTAAACAAGGGCGATGGAAAAAGTCCAGACAATGATTAGTTTAAAGTGTAATCCACAATCGTCAGAATCCTTTAGAATTTAAAACTGAACAAATTAAACGTTTCATTTACAATAGAAGTCGTCATCATCATGTGGCTTTCGTGGAGTTAGGCCTGTTCCGGCTTCACTTTTCCAAAAGCCGACTTCTTCTTCGTTTTGGTACATAATTTCTTAAAATTTTGGGTAGCCTGGTCCTTGCCGTTCTGTCTACATGTATAGAAGTCGAAAGAATATTACAACTAAACTATTCTATGGCGTCGCCTGTACAATCCTGATTCCAATTCATCGTGAAACCTCGTTCGATGAATCCGCGTTGGACAAACTTTTTATTGCATTCGATTAAAGGAAACAGTGAAAGTCGGTCCTGGAAACTCAAAATCATATACATATTTATTCTATTTATGTTTAGGTATATCTATGAACAAATTGTGTAATATAATAAAGTAACTATGGTGTTGTGTATATTAGTCGAAGTTTCATAGACACCACCAACACAACTTACTTAAATTTACAGTAGTAATATATTTGCATTAATATTTTGGCAAATAGCAATCTTCGGGTATTAAGATACATTAAACGTCACTGACATTACAGAAAGCAGTACAGGTTTCAACGTGGTGGATTTACGAGTCGAATGTGTTCATTCCCAAAAATCACATCGACTCGAAATCGTTCGCTGGCGTTGGTGAAACATTTAGGAAAGCGTATCCTTAAAAGAACCGAACAAAATAACACACAGACTCGTAACAAAACTTGGGGACACAGAAGTGTTTGTGATAGTAAACATTCCGGGGTCGGGCATGTTTACAGGTGTTTTCCTAATGAATAAATTCTAAAATATAACTTTATATATTATATTAATGCCACCAAAGCTCACAAATACCGTTGTAATCAAGGTTTAGTTTCAAACATATTTAATGTAGTAGCACCACGGCAGTTTTTTACGCGTTAAAAAGTTGATATAAATCACATCTGCGTTAAAAACCCCGTTATAGTAGTTTAAAGACCACATCAGGGACGGAGAACACAGTAATAATGGTTTTCATAGGCTAGCAAGAGAAGAATGTACACAAAATTGTTTAATTAAAACATATACAGGCCGTCTTAATTAGGGTTCTGCTTTGTGTCATTAACAATTTTCCGAAAGGAGGGCAATTTTGAAGAAAAAATATAGCCTAACGAAGTTTATATGTACGTCATGAAAATTAAGGGTTACAGTGAAATTAAATGCATTAATATTAAGTTCGCTTGTATAATTTGACTCCAGTATCAACTCCGTCGAGTAGTTTCGGGGATGAAACAGGCCAAGGGACACGAACTGACGAGTGGGCCTTCATTTTACTTTCTGCAAAGAATGCAAAGATAACATCTGCGTGCCCAGACTATCAGCAAAAGGTATCCCTGGAAGAACCAGGTTCTGTTTTGCTGCAGTTTGAAACAACTAAATTGCCTTCAACTCCGGTTTGTTCCGGATTGAATTTTGAGCTAATTTTCAACTAGAGTAGAGAGAAGCGCGGGAGGGAGAGCGGGGTGTTTGACGGCGCTTTTTAACACGCAGCCACCAAGATCTGGAAGAAGAATTGGGAGGGTGAACGGGGAGAGAGATCCGCTTATTGAAGAACAATGACGTTAGAGGCTGGAAAAGACCCCCTGACATGCCAATCCCCTGTAGCGGGCGTTACACTCTGCAAATTACAATGGTTAAAACAGCTTTATCACCCCAGCTATGTCACTGCGTCTTCTTAAGGGAAACACCGCCAACAAGTTTATAAATCTTCAATTTGTTTCTTGGATGTTCATAAGCCGTATTTCTCTAAAACATATGTAGTTGAATCCAACACAAAACCAAATATTTGTGGTACTTTCTCTAAAATATAGGTGACTCTTGTTAAATACGGGCGATTGTGTCCTTGTAAAACGCCACGTACATTGTAAATGAGTGAAACTGCAAACTAAAACAATGGTCATTTTGACGTTACATTGGCGCCAGAATTCTCTGATGTTAAAATTCTCATCTACATCAAACTCCCTAGTGAGCCTGGATAAGGTTCGACGCAGATAAGAGGATTTAAAATTGTGCCCCGGAATTGATCTACGTCTGATTACAGAGGACAAGCAACGTAAAACTTCACCTGCATTGCCCTGACAATGGGGGGAACAAAGCACCTCTGAAACGTCGGTACACTTCTTACAGGCTACAACCCAGACAGCCATCTTTTCTCCTGCTGTATTCCAGTCTTATTTTGAGACTTCTCCTGGTTTTCGCATGCGACTCTTTGAAAACCAAGTCATTGCCTTATAATCATCGTATGTTCTGTGAAAGATTGTCGTCCACAAGTTTTCTAAATTTACATTTCTTATGATGTGCAAGGAAAACGCACACAAGAATTTGGTTTGTGAACCTCAGAGCATTTGGGATGCCCATATTCATGTAGGAGGGAAATATTAAAATTCCAGTTGCTACGAGCATCATAAATTCAGGTTCCCCTGAAGTATACCGACACTGAAATTGGTTTGTTACCAATTCAATTCGCAGACAATAATAAAGACAATACGTAATTTTACATTTTTCGTACAACCTCCTACTTGTCTGCGCGAAACCTGTAGCCCTGCTAACTAACTAACTATCTAACTAGATGGCTTACAGAACCCGAAGGTTCATCACCGAACTAACCAAAGCCCTCCACCGGACCAACAAAATCCAGTCTCCTTCGACTCCTATCTCCCATAGATCCCGCCTGAGATTATCCTCCCATCTACGTCTAGGTCTCCCCAGAGGTCTCTTCCCCTCAGGCTTCCCAAATAGTGGACCCAACCAACCAGATGGCTTACCGAACCTGAAGATTCATTACCGAATTAACCAAAGCCCTCCACCGGACCCTGTCCTGGGCCAACAAAATCCAGTCTCCTTCAACTCCTATCTCCCGTAGATCCCGCCTGAGATTATCCTCCCATCTACGTCTAGGTCTCCCCAGAGGTCTCTTCCCCTCAGGCTTCCCAAATAGTGGACCCAACCAACCAGATGGCTTACCACATAATTTGCGTCTACGTAAGAACGCTATTGTCATGTTGGTACGTAACTTAAGCGTTTGCGAAGGATTAGTTAACGGAACACGTTTATTAGTACAGCAGATGACCAACAACCTCCTTCAATGTATGGTCATAACGGGAGATCATTGCGGGGAAATTGTTTTCATTCCACGTATAAAACTATATTGTGACAGTGAATACCCATTTACTATGTGGAGACGCCAATTCCCCGTAACGCCTGCCTTCGTAATCACTATCAACAAAGCTCAGGGCCAAACGTTCAAAAGAATTGGCATTTATTTGGAACAGGATGCTTTCGCACATGGACAAATCTACGTCGCATTTTCACGTGCACCAAGCGATAATTGTGTATTTGTTTATCTAAAAAAGGGACGAAAAAATAATCTCATTAAAAACGTTGTCTATAAAGAAATATTGAACGAACAGAGTATGAGTTGCAGGAGAACACAAGACATTAAACAAAAAGAAGGAAAGCGAAAAATTGAAATTAATCTTGACGAAATTAAAAGTGAAGCAGTTGAACATGCAGTTAAACGTGTAAAAGTTGAAGGGAATATAAGAACAATAAGTGTTACAGAGGATGAACAGCCTATACGGAGAGTGAAGCAGAATGAAACGACGATTACACGTGAAATTGTACCAACTATCGAACATTTCAAACTCTTGAATGCCAATGGATCAGACTGCTTCTTGATTTCCTCAATAAACATGTTGCATTCAGCTACTGCGTTCGTTGAAAGTCTGAAAGAAATGATATTAAATGACTACGAGGGCGACAACAATGGTGCACAACTGATCTCCGAGATTGCAAACGCATACAGTTATCCTCAAAACTTACATAATGTCATTTCAATACGACAAAACCTTAAATAACATTTAAGAAGAGATTTTCAAAGTGTGTCCGAAACAATTTACAACATATTCGAGGAGTTACCAATTGATATGCGAAACATGTTTGAGTATGAGACGGTGAATACAAAAACATGTAGAAATGGTCATGAACTTGAGGAACGTTATAAAAACCAAATATTGTTCATGAACTTACCACAAACGAACGTGATAAACTTCAAAGACTTATTGGAGTATCAAACCAAAACAGATGTGAACGGAACGTGTACGGAATGTCAACAACACTACATACGTGGAACGACAGAAATTGTTGCTGGTGACCGTCAAAAGTACATGATTTTGGAAATAAATAGATTGACTCTAAATGGACTACGCACATTTGAAATAATGAGAATGAGACAAAACAACCAATTAATGTATGGAAAACATTGGAAATTGCAAAGTGCGGTAGAATTTGTGGACATTAACGGTACTGGAAACGACGGACATTTCAAGGCGTGGCGACGTTATAACGATGAATGGATTATCTTCGACGATAATCGCATTACAAAATCTAAAAAATTTATCGATAAATGTAAAAGTGTAACACTCTTATTATTCGAAAAAATCATAGAATAAAATATATTACGTCATTTCTTTACTCTCTTTGTTGTGTTGGTATATTGCCTTCAAAAATTTCCTTCCGTTATTTCTCATAGTATTTTAAAATCAACAATACGTCTTCATCGAATACTAGATCGTAGAAATTTGACTGACTAAGAACAGCGAAGTAAAGAAGTAAAATATCATATTAGAGAATGCGCTCCGAAAGGAGCGCCCTGCTCTAGTAAACCATAAAAGGTGGGAATTTATTGACTAGCTGTGCCACTATTAGCTTCTCAAAAAGGATTTATCCATAGAGTTAGTTAACGCCTTATTTTATAAAGCTATTTCGTTTGGCATTTGGACGGGAAGAAAAATGTCTGTTACTTCAGTGAAGGAGAAAATATCATTACTAGCTTTGTAGAATGCAAATTCTTATCCGACTTTGCAAGGTATCAGTTTTTGCAAATGACCGCCATTGAAAGTTTCAGTGGAAATCGGAGATGGTTTTTAAAAAGTATCCCAGACACAGCGCCATTCAGTAAAAAAAACAAAAAACAACGTCAATATATTGCTCTGTCGACTGTTAAAATTGTTATCTTTCACGTTGAATCAACACATGCTTTTCTGTGGTTATTTGTTCCTACAACAAAACATCTGTGAAAAAAAATCACGTCACACGATTTAAGAAAATAATAATAATAAAAAAAATTTTACAATGCGGGATAAAATCACGCACATTAATTTTAAATCGTATTAATGCAACCTACAGTGTTCGCATTGATAAACCTAACCCCATGGGCTTTAGATTTTGGAATTTCACTACATGGCGCCACAACCCAGTAGACAGCCATCTTCCTGCTTCTAAGTGCTGACACTATACAGACCTAGAACTTGGATTGCTGCCGACGTTTCAGAGGACCATACTCATAAATACATCTCTAACATCATTAGTGAATCATCATGAAAGCTTTAAATCATTTATGTTAAGGGACCAATTGATTCAAGAAAAAAACAATGAAGTGATTTTGTGGTTTTCAGGGCGCTGAGGATTATCTTCATAATCATGAGTGAAGATGGAGACGTATATCTCTCCGAAACGTCGGCATCCACCGACGAGTCTACACTGATCCAAAACCCAAAACACAGTCAAAACGAAGACGAATAAACCAGCAATAGTAAACACATAATTTTAAAATTATGACAGTAGTGTCCAACTTATTTTTGAATTCATTGCCGACATTTATTTAAGGGCTCCTTGTCGTTCATATGATAAAATTGCACTGGTGACAAATAAACTGAGAGTTAGCAACAATATAGAATGCAACCGGTTGAGCCCTTTTTAATAATATATCACATAATGCTCCTTTGGGAACTGAGGAAAACCACGAACAATGAGCACGCACGATCTGCGGGCCAAGATTCGAACCTCGGTTCCCCAGAATACGAAACCGGAATGTACGATCAACGGGCAATAGTCTACATCGCCACCAGAAAGCGGCTGAGTAACACTGCATTCCCTGATGGCTGTAATAATTTAAATTTCGTGTTTAATTAAGCGTTCCTTGACTTCTAATATAATTAACCTGCTGTCTGCATCTGTTTTATGACGTTTTGATGATGCCATGTGCTGCATCTTGTCTTGTCTTACGAGCAATGAACATCTCACGTTTAAATGTAAGCGCACGTGTTAATACGAGGCCAAGCCGAGGCAACCGACCAGGCAAGTAAACACGTCTTGATGAAGGCAGCATATGAAGATGATAAGCGAGATTAAATAATTAATTTAAGGCGAACTTAAAACGCGTTATTAAACATTTCTAAGCGTAAATTATATTAATTTGTTCGAAACACGAAAAAATTACTTGGAAGCAGACAGAACTTGTGTATTTCCTCTAACCACTAACAGAAATAACTAGAATCCAATAAGGGGTGCCAACATGTAGAAAAAAAATTCTCCCAAAATCCGTCGTTTGATAAGAATATTATTATAGGAACAATCAGTAGTTTGAAGAACGTACGGTCCTATTTTCCGAACGCAAATTAAGGGTGCTAATGTGCGAATACCGTTACTCCAAAATATATCTCATTATGTAATTCTCTCCAGTAAGCAGTTTCTGCATCTTTTAGGCTTCAAATTCCCTCTGCCCACTAACAGGACTCCTGTCAAATCCGACAGGACTGAAGAGTAATTGGAGGCAGTCACAGTGAAGTTCTTTCATGTCATGAAATTGATTGGAATGAGATGCGACGTGGTTAGATGCATTCAAAGCACATATGAAATCAATTTTATGTTTGACTAGGCCTGTAAGACGTGCGGCAGAAAGGAGCAGCCTGTATACGCAATGAAAATTTCTTCAAGTAGCTAGAATATGATGCCTCACTTTTCCTGGGTTTCCCCAACTCTTTAACTTTCACCCTTTCCACTCATTCCTCTACAGCTTCTTTTCCATCATATTTCACGCTTCGCTTTACACCACCATCTTTTACCTTCCATCAACAATTCCAGTTTTCCACTCTTCAATTCTTTCCATTATTGCACTGTCGAAAACATTTATTTCGACTTCAGACCTCTCCGACATTAGTGGCCTCTCGCGGTACAGTCTGGAACCGCAGTAATGTTACTTTAGATAAAAAAATAAAACAATTTAGGGCAGAAAACGAAGCGGATAATGACGTCACAAAGAAATGCGTTTATGAGGAACGTTAAGTAAAATATATAATATCGCCCTGAAGATGGAGGTAAAATTTTACTTCGAAACGTTCCTATCTCGCTACATGTTCACAACGGAGTTATAATACAAAAATCCTCAGCCCCGTGAAACCTACAAATGTCACCTATTTAAAGGTAAAATGCTTTTCTTGAAATGATTGTGGTACAGATGGACAATATAATGGAACCAAAATGTTGTTCACTAAAGTCTAATACTGACCCCTTATATAATACCATTCAATCCAAAAGTCAACATCCCATTTCTTCAAGATTAGTTCTAATACTCCCCTCCAGTTTCCGTAATAAACAAGCTTGAAGTTCGATCGGATATGCAGAACCACAAGGAAAACAGGATTTGAGGCTTTCACGGCTGTAAGTTCGAAGATGGCTGTCTTCTGGAGCGCCGTGTAGTCTGGTAGAAGTTTACCAACGTTTCAGAGGTCCTTGATTCCTCCGTCATCAGTAAGAACCTCCGAAATTGTGATGAACGTCTACCGGACGACACAAAGCTTCTCTCAGATTACACCCGTATTCACAAGAAATGCATTTTAAAAACAGATGAGTTTTACAACTTCCTTGGTGCCTTGTTGCGAAATGTTACTATGACCCTTCTAACGACAGTAATTCCCTTCACTTAAATTCGTTGTTTCACATTGGGTAGCCCATTGTTCACAAAAATGTAGCCTTGAGTAACCTTTAAGAAGCAAGAATAGTTTTTTTCTAAATGCCTGGCTACTGTTTCATCCTACTCCATGGTGGACAGTCTTTGTTGAAAGCATATAACTACTAAACTGGTTAATAAACTCCCTGCTTTACAGAAATAAAACTATTAATTATCTTGTTCTTAAAATCCCTCCATTAGCCCCCAATTTCAATTGAATATCCTCACATCCCATATCTCTAAGGTCCACGTTAATACCAACCTTCCGTCTTCGCTCATATCTCGAAGCGTTCATCTACCTTCAAGTTTTCCGACTAAAATATCGAATACATTTTCCTAGTCAACATTTCTCAAGCCACTATATTAATAACATCTTTTTTTCTAAGATGGTAAAGTTGCGTCATATTGTGATATAATAAGTATATATTAAATCTTGTCCGTCTAAACACAATAAATTCTTATTAAATATTAAAATAATTAACATTTAAAATATTTAAAATATTAAATGATGTTCTTTATCGAAACATTCGATTTACATTAGACCATCATTTTTCATGTTTCACGACATGTTTCAGTTCCTAAAAGAACCATCCTCAGGTGTATATAATTATATAAAGCTTCAAAACGATAAATAATTCAAATACAATTTTCATACATTATGCCAGCGTACATTTTTATCAGATTTTTACCAGATATTAAACGATGTTCTTTTTCAGATTTTTATTCCATTTTTATTGTGATTAGACGGACAAGATTTAATATATATATTTTTTCTGTACTTTAAAATTATCAGTTAGCCTACATACTTATTAATACAGTTTGGTTTACGTTACTTAGCAACGCTGTAATAAATGCAGATGTTATCTGACACCGACTGTGACGGCAGAACAAGTATGTCATCATGAACTGAAAAGGATAAGAAAGGAAACGGCGAGTGATCTGTTTCAAGGTGCCACGCCTGATTTCACGTGTAACGAGTGAGTACAACCATCGAAAGTACTATATCGACTGAGATTCAAACCGCGTACTTTAAATATACAAGCTAGAAGCGTCATCACTGAACACTGTTCTCCTGACAGATGCCAGCACGTCACTGGGCCTTAGTCATATTCATTGCCGGGATGTAAACTCCAGTTCCTTTGGTTGGAATTTATGTACTGAGACTGATGTGACAGTTGCGTTGCTTTGCGATTCGGCGTCTCCCGTTACAACTGCAGCCCCGGGGTACAAAATCAGAGACACAAACTTCCTGTGTCAATACCGAGTTTCGTTACACAGAAATACTGCTGAAATGTCGTTTTCAGTCTCAACTCTCGTCTGTATACAGTTCATTCATCAAACCGATTTACTGAAGTGAATTTAAAATCGCAAAACGAAAGTCCTGCTGCCTTTCAAAATTACTGTTAAGTACAATTCTCGATAAACATAACTACCCTCTTAATCGGATTGTTTTTTTTGTTATTTAACGACACTTTCTTACATACAGAGGTTACACTCAGTCGAATCGTAAGATTATAAACCACGAATTTAACAGATGTGGAAGGAAATGATCACAGAAATTGTGCCAAAATTATAAGAAATCGATCAAAGAATAAAGACGGGAGAAACAAAAGAGAATTTGAGAGCATAGGAAGTTACAAGCACTGAAAGATGTTAAGGATGTGAGAGAAAATGAAATAAAACATGATAAAGTGAGAGTAAGAAAGACAGAAATGCAAAGAAGTAAAACATAAGTATCATTAGAAATTATATAAATAACTGTAATTTGTAATCTGATGCAGTTAATTTTTGTGTGAATAAATAATGCCCCCAAAAATATGTATACACATTACTACACGGAATATTAGCCTTGTGTATATACATCTTTTTGGGTCATTCTGTACGTCTGGAAGCATGTTTTAAATATCTTGAACATGCCTGTGTCGATGTATTTGGACAGAAATGTATTCCATTTTCATTTTAAATGTAGACTGTAAATATACAATTTCGTGAAAACTCTCTTATTAATTTCTGAAGACAGACAGACAAGTGGACAGGCCGACGAAGAAACGGTATTTCATTTATAAGTGTAAAAACAATTATCAAAAACGCTTGCTTCTGACTCATTGCACGAGTTTCTTTTGAACAGCACTGTACTCTAAAAGTGATTTGGTCTTATCATCGAATAAAGAGTTAAAAGATTAGTGATCCGGTTTTATTTTCTTCTCTCTCTCTCTACTGACTTTAAAAAGGCGTCATGAAAAAGACTTGATGTTTGCTTCCAAGCTGAAATAACGTGATAGAAAGATGACACAACGCCTTCTATTCCTTAGCAGTCTTTTCTTTCGAAAATGAAAGAAGAAGATGATAAAGTTAAGAGTGGAACAAAGAACATTAATAAAGAAGGACGATGTATTTAGCAAACGTTAGAAGTCTGGAATACATCCTGCGAATCTAGCAACTTGGCTGACGGCTAGCTGTGTTCGCAGGATGTTCAGCACGGAACAGAGTACTCAAACAGCTGAAGGATATTCAGACCGATTCAATTACTTGGGGAATAACAAGAGGCCGGCGGCATGTGCCTCTCGAAGACAGCAACAACGAACTATCTGCCACTGACGCACTGATTTCTGAGGGACCGAAGCACGACATTTGAGGGGAATCACTTGCTTATGCCGTGCTAGCTAAATCAACAGATGTTCGCGGGATGTGACTTAAAATAAACTGCCGTGAAATGATAATTGAACATTTCTAACATCACAGTTACCTAATTATACTAAATACGTCTGCATTAGATTAATTTCATACGTGCAATTTTATTACAGTTTATAAATGATTTAAGCAAATAGCAGAAAACTTGAAAATTATTATATTGCAAGGAATAAACCTAGTGTTAACTATATGCCCCACCGTCTATAATGAAAAATAATTCCACATTATGTATTTATTGATTAATGTGATTCTCAGTGTAAACAATAATTATTTAACAATTATTTATTTTAATCCGTCTGATCACAATATTTAAAATTTCTTATAATTAAGATAATAAAATATCATTCATGTTCCGTATCGATTGATCGATTTACATTTCGGAACATTTACACAACATGTTTCAGTTTTTATAAAACCATCATCAGGTGTAAAATATATCTAAGAACTTAAAACTCAATTATGATTTCTGTAGTTTTTTGGTGATGTTTCATTACGTTTGTTTTTCCATTTTTGGGCGAAGGTGTTGTTTTTCTTAAATGTTATTAGATGTACATATCGGCCAAAGATGTAGGAGTGAGTGTCCCGATATGTCCAGAAGTACTAGTGTCTTCGAATAGGTGTGGGTCAATATTTAAATATTATAAATATTGTGATCAGACGGATTAAAATAAAAAAATTGTTATAATATTCACAATATGACGCAATTACACTATCTTAATAATTATTTATATAAACAGCGTTAACCAGTTTATCTTCGTAATGGTGAAGAGGTGTGTTTTCTTTGAGGTACAGACCGAATTATTAAATATTATTTATACGAGCTTTGGATTCAAGGATTAATTAAATTTAGGTACTAATAAATAAACAATTCGGGTTTCATTATTTATCGCCGTAGCTCCGCCACATAATAATAAAACTTGTAAATGCTAGAATAGTTCTCGTATACTTCGTTTCCTAACGACGAAACTTAGATCGCTTTATGCATTATATACTTTATGTGATCTCCTAGAAGCAGACGCGGCATGAGAGAAAATGTAGGCCTATGTGATAAATTAGCCAGACATTTTATATAATTACATGAAGAGTTTCATTTTTGCGTATGGAAATTCGCGATCTGGACAAGTTCTTTTTTTATCTCATTTAGCTGTCGGTAATTAAATGGTTATTTACTAATTTACTAACAGCAGTTCAAGCATTATTCGATGTCTTTAGTTCAAAAAGATAACTGGAAATCGTTCCATGAACAAAAACTGAAAATTCTTCATTATTCAACACTTCTTAACATCACTATAATAGCAGTTACGACGATAACAAATATCAGAATATCAATGAAAAATATGATGTTAATTATTATTATTTATTTATTTAGTGTTCTGTCTGACGACAGGTCCTTATGAACAGGATCCTTCCATCCTTTTCTCGGACTGGGACCTGTTCATATACGTTCTTGGCAGATGATCCAGAAGTGGTTTGCCATTGCCTTCTTCTGTGTGTGAATGGAGTAATTGTTGGGATGCCACGGAGGAAAACTCCGTGTTGCCTAGACCACGGCCTTGCCCAACACAAGTTATAAATTCGGGCACCGCCGGGAATCGAGCCCGAGACCCCCAGGATTACAAGGCCAGCGTTCTAACCGCTAGACCACCGTGGCGGTTAAGGAAAGGTAAGGTAAGGTAAAGTAATGTAATGTAACTATGTAGGTAACCATTGTTGTTTATTTGTTGATAAACAGATGACGTTTCCAAGGTAACATAACAATGAAGTTACACTTTTTCGTTTCCCTTTTTCGTAACATTTTTGCCGAATGACACTGACCCTAAAATATAGACGTATTTACGTCAAAAACAGCAACGACTAGCAAACTGTCATGTCAACGTGGCTACATCGCAGGTGATGTAAACAGCGTAGCACCATAACGGCTAGTCCTAGATAAGAAATTCCCAAGTTATGGCCTAGAAGCCATTGGACACTCTGTATATAGGATTATTTACCGTTCAGCTGCAAAGATAATACGTGGGACGCAGTTCACTGGCGGAGTTCAAACTGAAGAAACTCGCTAATGGACGAAAGTGCACTGTGCTGAAAACAGGGTCACAGACATCCCTTTCAATATTTTGCAGACGAGAAAACTGCATGATGTTGATTGCAAGAAACAAACAAATCCTGCAACGTACTAGTAAACAAACTAATTTCATGGACGGCGGTAGGTTTTCAATAGTTGATAACCGCTGAGCTACTTTTCTAATTTCCAGCCTTTTATGAAAGCCCCAAGCTGTAAAATAATGCAATCTTTTAATAACTGCCACTATACGCTATTCTAAACTGTGTCCTTTTTAATATTATCCTCTCATTTACGTCTCGTTCCACAAACCTGTTAATTCTACTCAGCAACGTACTTTCTATTAAATTTGTGATTGAAAATTACAAAAAAGACACGTTTAATCTAGGACGAACATTTAAAATTTCGAATAAATTAATATCAGGTTACGTAAGGGATCAGTTTCGAAAAAGAAAAATCACGGACCACACACAGAAATTGAGTTATGAACAATGGAAGGGAAAAAAGAGCATGGAAGATGTGAATTGCACGCGAAGATTTCCCCACAACCTTTAATCTTCTCTGGAGAAATTTGCATCTATTAAGAAGACCACCGAAACAAATTCAGTTCCACTGTAGATGCCATAAAAATTTATGAAGTAGGAAGAATCGAACACTAATTAGGTTAAAATGTTAATCTCATAAAACCTTCTGCCTTGCTCAGAGATGCACGGTTACAAAACGGGCAACTTACAATAATTCGCTATGTAATAGCTTCTTCCGAACCTAGACTCGGGGCCAAATCCAAGAACATACAAATGGAACGAGAAATAGAGTTTCCTTACTTGCGGAGTTTCATTTAAAGACGACATGTCCTTTATAAAGCAACGCAGATATCTAGAACCTACACAGTTAATCATCATGATAAAGATACGGCATTATATGATTTTAACAAACCGTTTCTAAATTAGGTTTTTATTTTGCATTCTAAAACTAGAAAACTGACCACCAAAAATGAAGGAAAAATCTAAATTATTACTTAAAAATACAATGTTAATTAAAAAGTCGAAAACAGGAACATATCAAAATCCTAATTACCACTTATCTTTGATTAATTACGAAAACTGCGAAGAATTAACACTTAAATATCTGTGCTGACGAGTTGTATAGAGTTAGAAGTACACAGCACGCCATAGATGAGAGAATATTCTTTTACATACAAGAACAAAATTAAGTAAAGCTGTGTATTAATAAGCTAACATTTCCTTTACTAAAGAATTAGATAAGATTTCATATACCGCGATCTCAAATATGATCTTTTCGAGGTTATAATAACTGTGCTGCGTTGTAGCAAGTACACAGATGACCTCCTTAACAACATTACCATGACAACGGCTGTATTATACCACAAAGCAACACTATACCGTAGTAACGGTTATAACAGCACACACATTCAAAAATATTATCATGGGAAGACCAAAATCCCATGACAAAAGCAAATGATCACTAACGAAGCAAAGAAGTATTGGTCCTCAATGTTGCAGTATTACATCTTACTAATACATTCCCTGAGCTACCAAGGGAGGAAATGCATTCAGTCGCTGAAAACCGATGTCTAGAGACACACGGTTTTAGAAATAATGAATTATGTAGTTGGTAAATCGTCGTTACAGAAATAAAATTTGTATGATTTCCGTAAGTTTATAAAATGCGGTGAAGGGGAAATTGTTCTATGTTTCTCCTTTTCTGGGATTAAGACTTCACCAGTTTCAATTTCATTATATGCATCGCCTTCACGGTTGACGTCTCTGTAATTGAATCTCTCGTCAGTCAAATTAAGTAACAGTAGGAAACAAGGATCACTTAAAGCTGTCAATAAAAAGCAGCTACAATTAGAGGGGCCCTGTCACAAATAGAGAATATTACAAGCCTCATAAGAAAATGTTCTGTTCTTCAGGCTTCACAAAAAGCGCCAGTTAACATCTCAAAACATCTTCAGAAGGACATTCCTTCAACTGGAGAAACATTTAGCTGAAACTGTCTTCTTTTGTTTTTTGGTTTATCGGTGTTGCTATCAGAACTACGTGGACCTAGACCTATGGGTCATGACGTCAAATAAGATGGTAATTATAAATTGCAGATACATTTTCTTCTTACCATATATAATGTTCATGATATTATGATGACTCGGATTTCTTGTGAGTGGTGGTGACATTTTATCCAGTCCAGAAATAATGGTTACGAGTCTACTTACATGATAGAGTATCGCGATCTAATTTTTTTAAAAAAAGGGGTTTGGTAAGGAAAAATGTTACCTGCGCTTGTTGATGATCCAAGGAGTTCTCTGTTTAAAATCTATTTAAATTTGCCAGTCGATACTACGCCAGCCACAAAAGTATCACAGATTTTTGTTCTAATCTTGTCTTATATTTTTTTTCCTAAGTTTTCGAGATTTTCAGTAGGAACCGTCCAGAAAACATGTCAGGTCTCTGTAAACTTTATTCAATCCAATAAGAAGACCATATAATATATTTCTATCAGAAAAAGAAGTTCGTTCGCGTTGTTCCCGTCTCTTTGAATTTCTTGTCACTGGTTCCTGTAGGTCGAGTCAAACCGTCTTCAGTCGTCTGACAATGAAATAGAAACTTCGCCTTTTATTTTCCGTCTTGGGGCTACGATAAATGGGCCAGTAACGACATCTGGAAGTTGTACTCCGGCGGGGACATGAAGCTTCCTCAGTGAATTATTGTGGTTTTACATTCCTAATTATTTTTCATGAGCCGGGATAGCTCAGTTAGTGTAGTGACTAGCTACGGGCTGGACGACCGGGGTTCGATCCCTGACGGGGGCAGAGGATTTTTCCTGTAGCCTCTGCGTCCAGACCGGCTGTGGGGCCCACTCAGCCTCCTCTATAATGGGTACCGGGGGTCCTTTCCCGGGGGTAAAGCCGGCCGGGGCGTGATGCTGACCACTCACCCCCATCTAGTGCCGAGGTCAAGGAAGAGAGGAGCTATACCTCCACTCCCCCCAAGCGCCTACATGGCGTATAGTGGTACAAACGTTTTAAAACTTTAAAATTATTTTTCATGCTTGCTTAATGTTAACTTATTTATATTAGTTACTATTTATTCGACAGCACAAAGTGTATTTTATTGCATTATTCACAGAATTATACACTTCTTTCTCAAATGCATGTTTTAAAGGAACCTGAGAAGTTTCCTGACAGTCTGAACATTTTTTTTTTACAACTAGGCCTGTTAACTTTCCAGTAATTTTGTCTCCTTTCCTGCAAAGATTATTACGACTAATATAAGTAACTTCAAACAGCACGTACCTATTCGGTCATCAGAATTATCTACGTTACTAAGAAACCCTACAATTTGTCAAAGAAGACCACAACTAGATTTTACTCTCATCTTCTTCAATAAAATTTACATTTCCATAATATATTTATCTAGAATCCATTTCAATATTATTATTATTATACCTTCTACGACTTTGTTATCCAAGTGAACAATCTCCAAGACGCTACTAAGAAGTTACTTAACCAATCAGAATCTTCTTATATGCTTCTATCGTTTATGCACAAAATATAATAAAAAATAACAAAAGTTTCATATATTACAATTTCCAACCCTCACAACGTTTAAAGAAACTTAAAGATGTGGGAGAATGAATTTCACAGGTTAGGTGAGGCACACAGAAGCGAGATCTTCATTCGCTAGGCTGTGTCTAAAGGGATCCTTCGTGCAGTCACGATGAAACTGTGACACGAGAAAACAACTGTCCAAGTTTTTCTACGTCGGAAACTTTTTACTTTCTGCCGCCATCTTGATTCCCAGGGGCACCGTCATGTCTGGATTATTACTCCCCAGCAGACTACACATATATACTACGTCATGCTTTGATGTGCACATTAAAACTGAGACCCCCAAGCTTAGGAACGTACGGTGAAAAAAGTGGACTCGGACACTACCATCGATTATTGGGATGAGATTTCCATACACTGCGGGAGACGGCGTTTGATTGTGGATGTTCGGACGTAATGGTAATTGGTAAAGTGACATGAGATGAGGCCAGACACGGCGGCGAACATGCAGAAAGGACCTCCACCGTCTGACTGCAGATCGGGGGGGAAAATACATCAAATTTTCTGCTCTGTTCGTCCTTGGTTAGTTAATGACTATTACAAAGGCCAACGAATTCCCTGGCTTCACAACCTCCAAAATTTATTTAAGTACCAACTAAAGCCTAATTACAACTAATTCTGAGCCAGCAGAATCCATTTAACATCCCAACGACTTAAGAGGCATTACTTTATTATTTCGTTCGTTTTAACAGATTAAATGTAAAATAAATAATCCTGCACATGCTTGTTTGGACTCCCCGAAGCGTTGCTGCATTACTGTTAAAGACTCGACGAAACAATATCAGAAGTGAGAATCGAAGTAACGATTCCAATGTTCTGGATTATTTTAATTTTATGATTGATTTAACGAAGCTGCCAATAAAGCAAAGGAAACCTGTTCCTCCTGTTTAACTAAGCACCACGTCATGCACAGGTCTGGGGGAGCAGACGTGTAACTCCATACATTCTTAACCTTGGCACTAGACGAAGGTCAGCAGTGAGTTTCACGCTCCGACCGCTTTATTCCGACAGACGGTACCCACTCGATATTAGGTTAAGTGGACCTCAGAGTTAATTTCGACGTTTCGGTAAGAAGAAACTCGGCCCTGACTGGAATCGAACATTTCTAAATGCAAACCATGGACATTATATGTGAGAGAAAACGCTCGGTTACTGAGTGTTTGAATGTTGGAGCTAGCGGTACATATATTTACCAGTGTGGTTTAAAGGGTAAAGAGAATTTTATGAACTGGAATGAACTATGAGCTTATCATGAAAGAGTTAGGGACATTATATAGTGTAGCATTTATGTAGAATGTAACTGTGTTTTTTTCCTCTCATTCCACTGACAGAAGCAGTTCGTATTAAAGTGTGTATTTCAATTTTCCCCTAAGTAAAAGTTGTACGTTAAGTTCTGTGTTATAAATTTCAATCAAGTCGCTCAATTTACTCTGAATAAAAACACAGTAGGCCTAGTGTAGAAAACAATAAGCTAAGCCCTTCTCTTTTTTTCCATTCTTTAAAAAAAAAGACACGCTCAACTAACCGTTACGAACGCCATCTATATCGTGACAGAGAAAACGAGGAAGGTGGATACAAATTAGTAAAAGTTGGATGTGATTTAGTGAATAGCACTAAATGAAGCAGCTGGAGGGCAGACAACTTGCAACAAAATTAAAAGGCCTCTCAGTGAAATAGAATGATTTTGTACGTCAATCAAAGACCTACAGAAGAATGTTAACAGAATTCTAATGCTGCGCCATCGATTACTGAAAAGATGGTTAGAGACGGTAAAAAGAACCTTTTTCTTCACTTTTACAACAGCAAATTTGTAGGATGTTCATCCAAAGCGAGAAATGTGGTTTAAAACTGAGATTGAATTTAATTATTGAATGCCTTCTGTCATTCTGAATATCTACTTTTCCCCAAAGATTTTGAACACAATTTTACTTATAGGCCTAATCTCTTGATTTCTCTCTCACTCTGATATGTATTTAATAAATTGTATTTGCAATCAACTGAATAATATTCACAACCGAATGCCACGACCGAAATCTCAGCCCGGAGGTCGGAAACCCTACTTAAGGATTTTGATCATTTTACTCCCTTTCCATGCTAATGCCGGGATAATATAGTAAGTTAGGCCACGACCACTTCCACGTATTTTTTAAAGTATGCTCGTAAACAATAATTCGACGCTGTACTGCCTCAGTTATCGCAAGAGGTGTTATAAAAAAAAATCAATTTATAGAACTTCGGACCTAGATCTTTTGGAAGTGAGAGATGAGAAATTTGTACAAAATGGAGTCTGGAGAGCTTGAAAGAAGGAGACCACTCGGAAGACTTAGCAAAGAATGGGAGTACAATATTAAAACGGATCTGATAGAAATAGTGTGGGGTGGAGATTGGATTCATCTGGCTCAGGATAGGGAACCGGTGGAGTGCTGTTGTGAACACGTCATTACCACTTAAGGGTTCCATAAAAGCTGGGTAACATACTGACTAGCTGTATAACTACATGATCCTCAAGCACGACTCTGTTCCATGCAGTTTATTCTTTCTCTCTCTCTCTCTCTCTCTCTCTCTCTTTCTCCCAAGGTAAATGTTTCTTTTGCACAACGTCCAGACCGATCCCTCGGGAGTAGAGGGGGGAAAATCTTGAAGCTAACACCTCGCTCCATCTAATGTCGAGATTATAAATGTATGAAGCTATAACTCCACAATCACAAACACGTCTGCAAAAACATAATCAGAGGATTATTTTAACCATGTAAGAAGACATAATAGACGAATGGAGAAAACTACATAACGAGGAGCTTTATAATTCACGGGCTGCTATTCACGTACAAACCTAGAGAGGTGAAAAGGGCACAACGCACAGCGTGCTAACGGAGCAGGCGTGCTGAATTTCCCAACCACAGCCTCTTAACGTGGGTTTACAGAGAAAAACATCGGGTAATTAACCTTGGCGGACGGTCATTTGCTGCAAATAGAAGCCACACATTTCAAAGTTCAGCAGCTGCATCGATGCCACGCCAAGCACAGTAATGAATTCTCACTGAAGAGACTTATAAACAATACAGATTATAGGCCACATTCTGCAGTAATAAATTATTTTCCTTGCATTTCGTTAAATATAAATTATTTAGAAATGTATACGAGGCGTAAGTTGTAAATCTTAATAACGTATGTTTTATATTTCTCACGATAAGACTTTTAAATAATAATTAATATAATGGTGCTCAAATTTATAACTTGTGTTGGGCAAGGCCGTGGTCTAGGCATCACGGAGTTTTCCTCCGGGGGCTTCCCCGGTTTCTCCGTGGCATCCCAACAATTACTCCACTCACACACAGAAGAAGGCAATGGCAAACCACTTCTGATCATCTCTGCCAAGAATGTATATATGTATGAGCAGGTCCCTGACAACCTGAAGAGGTTGGAAGGATCCTGTTCATAATATATGGACCTGTCATCAGACAGAACACTACAAAAAAAAGAACGTTAATAGTCAACGTAATGGGCTGATACAACCTAAACCAAAATAAAAAAAAACTGCATTTACTGTTGACAGCTAAGTTTCGTAGAAAACTGTTGCGTTATGCTGTGTAATAAAAGTACGGACTGACAGACGGACAAGGCAAAATTTCCTAATTTTACACATTTACGGTTAAGAATGTATACAAACGCATAAGTGTGGTACACGACAAATTATGTACCTTTGTATTATACTAGGAATAACATAAATCCTAATAAAAATAACGATACAATTATTTTATTTAATACCCGACTCCCCTCGGCCCCACCAGGACCATCATCAGAGAAAATACTTGATACTACCTAAATGTAGTAATACAAATATTATATGGAAATGTCAATCTAATAACATACAGACATAATTCAGGTATCAGTAAAAATACAACGTATTAACCCAACACGATTTAAAATACATATCAAAAATTGAGAGATATTACAGTTTTGAAAATAAAACGTATATAAACACTAAAGTTCTTATATCAACTACTGTAACGCCTTCGAGATGTCATTCTTATATGCATTACCCACATGATCTTTGTAATGGTAAAGTGTTGTTTTCTTTGCGGTACGGATTAAATTTTTAAATATATCTTTTAGACGAGCTTCGGCTTCAAACGGTTAATTTCTGTCAAAATGTTAATTCTCGACCTGAGCAAACATCTGTAATCCTCAACATATACTGCATTCTACGGACATTGGCGTACAAACCACTGCATAAGAAAATTAACATCGCCTACTCCTGTGATTTTAGTCATAAGGACATGAACCCACGTGGAAGTTTAGGATCACTGCATATGATGAGAGATTTAAAGAAAATATTATAAATGCTTAGTGTTTAAAATTATAACTGGATGGGCAAAGTGATAATATTGTGTCAAATATGGTATGATAGCCGATATAAAATTTGTCCTTTTGATTTAACGATTTCGGGAACCATAATTTCGGAATTATTTTTTTAAACGCCTCCAGCTTCGCGGAGAAGCGAGCAGAACTTGTAACACAGTTACCTCTCTTTGTTCTAAGTTTCTTTGCAACATAGATTTCCGATATCTGAAATCTGTCAGGCACAACCTCAAAGTTTCGTTCCACCGCCAAAATTTCAAAAGTTGATACTGCGCCTGCCTTCACGTGGGCTTTCTATTTTAAATTTTAAACAATATGACCTTGAAAAAGGTTAACATTCTTAAGCCAATTAAAGACGAATTATCCACTGCACAGCCGAACTGTAGGAGTCTGGTAAGCAGATGAAGGATTTGAATGGTGGAAGTTGTGGCGTATTTGAAATATGTCTCCCCAGGTACTAAGAACAAGTTACATGACCTTTGACCTGAACGAAAGATACCATTGGCGTTAGGGTTATGTAGTGCCAATGATCTTTGTAAGGACGTGGCATCTGGCTCTTCTCTGGCTGTGTCTCCAAGTTATTAAAGGGGATTTTCTCGAGAATTATAGTCACGTGGTTTAGTCCACGCCTGTGGTATTCCTAATCCGCAGATAAGCATGAGGGTTTTCACGTTAATGCTGCCCGATCTGAACAAAACTTCGTGTGTTTTGAAGGACTATTGTGATAATTACATGCATTTGACAGACAAAAGGCAGGTAGATATAGAGAATCTAGTATTCGGATTTTTTTGTTGTAATTTTTAGTTGTTAACGCGTTTAAAATCGACCAAAAATGTCAGTCATCAGAAATAGTAACAATGTCTGGTCTCGGAGTTAACGTAGTATTTTTCATACGTGACAAATTTAGCGCAGACAAGAATGAGGTACGCCCTTGAAAAAATGTGTATCATAGGATTAATTTACTGATTTTGCTAGCCTAAAGATTACTGAAACATTCGGAAATAGATGTCATAAGTTTTTATTTACCTTATTTTTTGTAGTAGGATGAAGTTATGGGATTAGAAAGGAAGACAATGAACCAACTATAAATCACTTCTCTCCCAAACTTTGTTCATAAGATATACAGCTATGAGTGTATAAACTTATCTTTTTCAATTCTAATGGATTTTGACGACGGTAGTTTAAACTTAAAATTATTTGTTATCAGGACTTTTTCCATGGTTTGTTCTAAAAATTCACGACGTTTCGGATGCTGGTTCTGTCTCCGTCTTCAGGTGAGAGGTACCTACTCTGTTGGGTCCCTTAGAAAGAGCTAGTCTCTGTCACTGAACTATTTTTCGTTTTCATAAAAATCTACTGGCATACCTATATAAGGCTTATTTCACATAAAGGAAGCTGGGGGTTATAAGGTTAAATAAGTAGGGAAACGAGAGAGAGAGACAGAAGTAACTGGGGCGAAGGAAGACGTGGAACAAGGAAACAAAGGACAGAAACTGCGCTTCTGAAAAAGCGTCCGAAAGTTGGATGACAGCTGATGCTGCTGAGCTGAAGTTTTGCTAGTCGGAAGACATGGTCTCACCAGAGACGCGCTGGAGCGAAGTGAACTATACCAAGAGAAAAAGAATTTAAAGAAAAAGAAGACCAGCCTGTCAGTTATACAAAATGCGACACAGCACACCCCCACCCCTCCCCACCACAACATAACCCACCCTCAAAACAAAACCGTCTGACTTTCATGCACTCAGCAACAAAAGTAACTTTCCAGATTTCAGTTCTCAAAACTTTAACTTCTGCCGCTGGAAACGAGGCAGATATATGCACTGGGACTGTATTTCATCCACTGTTAGCATAGAGCGAATGTAAACAAGCGGAGTTCAAGCACTTACGACACTATGGCCTATTAACTTTTACCCTAAGCGTAGTTTTCAACACAGTCTGCTATCCCCAGTAAGTGTAAACTTATTCCGAATTCTCAGTCATCTTTTGAATGACCTCAGAATAGATTTTGTTTGATACGAAGTGCAAGTTTTGGGACCCTGTAGTCCATCTCCTTTAAGTGGGTTAACTATTTTATTTCATAATTATAAATTAATTTTACTTACCGAATAAGTACACCAATTTAATGCTCTCCGTGTTATCGCGATTAACTGTAAACACACATTGTCTCACTTTAAACCAACTTAACCAACCGAACCGAACTTAAAATAACCTAACTTAACCTGATGTAGCCTAATACATCCCGTACCTAAAGTAACCTATCCTAATACAAATGAAACTAACCTTATCTAACCTAACATAAAATAAATAATCTAACCCCACCAAACCAAACTTAACCTAACCTAACCTAACCAAACCTACCACACTAAAGTATTAACAATGAAATTATAATATTTTATTTTATTTTATTTGTAGTGTTCTGTCTGACGACAGGTCCATATATTATGAACAGGATCCTTCCAACCTCTTCAGGTTGTCAGGGACCTGCTCATACATATATACATTCTTGGCAGAGATGATCAGAAGTGGTTTGCCATTGCCTTCTTCTGTGTGTGAATGGAGTAATTGTTGGGATGCCACGGAGAAACCGGGGAAGCCCCCGGAGGAAAACTCCGTGATGCCTAGACCACGGCCTTGCCCAACACAAGTTATAAATTCGGGCACCGCCGGGAATTGAATCCGGGACCCCAGGATTACAAGGCCAGCGTTCTAACCGCTAGACCACCTCATCTTATTATTATTTAGTGTTCTGTCTGACGACAGGTCAGGTCCATATGAACAGGATCCTTCCATCCTTTTCTCGGACTGGGACCTGTTCATATACGTTCTTGGCAGATGATCCAGAAGTGGTTTGCCATTGCCTTCTTCTGTGTGTGAATGGAGTAATTGTTGGGATGCCACGGAGAAACCGGGGAAGCCCCCGGAGGAAAACTCCGTGTTGCCTAGACCACGGCCTTGCCCAACACAAGTTATAAATTCGGGCACCGCCGGGAATTGAAACCGAGACCCCAGGATTACAAGGCCAGCAATCTAACCGCTAGACCACCATTAAAAATATTACTGAAATTTCAGACTCATAATAACGGCTGAGGTCTAGGGAGTACTTCGTTGCGAGCTGCAATTCAGGGGTTCGATTCCTTTTACAGAAATTTCATTTTGAGCGGCACTTCAATATTTATGGCGTCACACCGTGCTAAAAGTTTCAACTTGGCAATAACCTAATGCACTGCCCGACTCCACCGATCAGAGTCAACAGATACCAGCACTTCATCGAACTAGAAAATCTACTGCCGCGTTGACGAGATACATTATGACTCCGAAACGTCGACGCACACTTTGCTTTTTTCTGCGTTTACTTCCAGATCGACTCCTTCACGAGCATCCAACATACATTAATTCAAATAATGACAATTTTTACTCCTACAGCAAAGAAGTCGAATGATGCATCTAAAAATTATTATGTCCCCTCCGATGCAGATTAATGTTATCGTATCATAAAAATAACTGAACGAAAAGTCAACAGCATTTTAGGAATTACGAAGTTTCTATGCTATATTCCAGCTAAAATTTAATTCAGGGCTATGGTTTCAGATCAGGCGTGTTGTATACTTTCCAGGGGAACAGAGAAAGTATAGCACGTCGTAGATGTTAAAAGCTGATAAGAACAAAGATATTCCTAACCGCATGTTTCACGTCTAACGGACTAAGCTCTTCTTGGAATGTGACAGCTAAGTGTTTGTATGCTTCGTGTAACTTACACGCAGTTCGGAGCTCCTGAGAAACAACAAGAGACAGTTTGGAAGGTGGAGGGCGGGGGGGGGGGGTATATTTGAGGCAGGCGAAGGGTTTGAATGCCAAAGGAGCTTGGGTAGGGAAGAGAAGTTCAAAGCAGGAATTAACTAACGTGAGTCACACAAAAAGGCAAGTGACTTACTGAGTAGACAAGATGTTCACTTTGTGAGAGTTAAACCAAATCAGTGGCAATCGATCTTCGACATTTCTCATCGTGTTTATAGCTGAAGGTGATTTTCTCTCTTTTTTGTGATGTGAACAAATTATTTAAGGTGGTTCTTTTGTGTCAGTGGCGATTACCGACTTCAAAATGCTAGCGTTAAGGGCCCTGAGTGTCAGATTTGACAAACTGCAGACCTGAAGATGGCTGTCTTCTGGGTTGTTGCGCCGTGTAGTCAGACAGAAGATCACCCTGATGATAGAGTCAGCAAGGACCTCTAAAACGATGGTAAACTTCTACAAGACTACATGGTGCAACAACCCAGAAGATAGCCATCTTCAGACTCACCATCGTGGACACCTCAAACCCTACAAACTATAGACTTGTAAAAAATTACACAGTAAAGAGCTTAATAATTCATAAACTTTAACACATATTATTAGGATAATAAAATAAATGGGGTATAAGATGACCGAGGCATGTAATACGCGCGTGGGAGTTGAGAATTACGTGTAAAATTCTGGTTGGAAGCGAATTTGAAGGGAAGGTTTCACTTGAAAGATCATGGCGTATTTGGAAGGATGATATTAAAATGGAGCATGAGAAACAATGTTGCAGTGCGTGTATTGGCTTCATCTGGCTCAGGAAAAGGACTGGTAGAGGTGTCTCGTCGACGCGGTCATGAGGAAAATGCAAAAAGGAAAAGCGTTAGTGTGGGAAAAATTTAATAGACTATTATAAAGATTCTGAACTTTTTCTGTTTACAAATTATTCAAAAAATATTACCAGCTGCACGATATTATTAGAATTAAAATTCATAAGAACTTCAAATGAAAACACAAAACTGGCTAGTGAAGCGGTATACTCTATATTCCGGCTAAAATACCTGTCGCATTATCTATCTTGGGGTTATGTTCATGCTCTGTCTAGCCTGCCGTGTTAGTGTCTCCAAATCGGCCACGACCCGCTCTTTCCAAAACACCTGTCGTTATTAATCATTCATATTCATATCTCCGTACTAACAAACTTCTTAACTTGAAACACCGTCTTTAAGTAATCCGAGCGGAAACAATCTCGCAACGTCAAAATCTCATAATTCAGTCCCTGTGCAACCTGCCACCCGCATGACACACGCCCTACCAGAATCAAAACGAAGAAAATGGCGAGACGTTGAAATGCATCTGCAGAGAGAGAGAGAGAGAGAGAGAGTGAGCCTCATGACTGGATATAATTCATGTCGTCACCTGGCATCAGTCAATGAAAGGACCTGCATGTGGACTCAACAGTAGAACTAAGAGTCATTACCGAACTCCATAGAACATCGAGGTTGGAACTTTTTTCCGTCCCTGAATCTTCTCTTATAAGCACGCCACTTTTCTACAGTTCTCTTTTCACATTCATTTCGCCGTCCCTGAGTACAGAACACGCTGGTAAAAGCACGCGGTTGGAGCAGTCTGAACCACATCCAACACAGACCAAAGCATACTGACAGTAGGATATTTGTCTTGAATTCAGCACTCTGCTGGCTGAAAAATTACATAGCACATGCCTGTAGGCTGCGGAGTGGGGGTTCCTCAAGTGCCGGCAAGGGTGAGTGGTGGTGGGTGACAGGAAGATTGCTCGCGGACTGTTTGCTAAATAGAAGGCAGCACAACGGGAGCTTACGTGCCGCGCTGCAGGTTTGGGGGGCGGCGAGTGACAATGGACGGGGCAGAGCTCAAGAGCCAACGTTAACTACAGTACTTTGCCAAAGCAGCGGTGAGGTTAAAATGCCGGACAAAGGCTGCTACTGTTCGCACTAAAGATAGGCGCTGCCTCCTTCTTCAGGGTCCTAATGATGAAGGCCGTGAGTACCTCTGAAACTTCGATAAACATCTACCAGTCTACACGGCGCAACATTCTATAAGGCAGCCATTTTGATACTGTCAGCGGCGAAAGACCTGAAATGTCGCCTTTGAACAAATGTAGTTAACATAACGTTGATTGAAAGAAATCGGTGGGGTACACGAAGCAACCAAGAGCTAAGACGCACGTCAGGACCTGGGCTTTGTAACAGTAAGAATTCCAAGACTAAGATGGTCGAGCCATATACATAGGGAAAAAAACAGCCAAACGGTGTTAAAAATGCTACTGGAAGGACACCCTGGAGGGAGAGTAAGAAACCGTAGACATAACAGAAGGCCGAGCACGACACGAGTAAGATGAGTGTGAAGAGATGGAAGATAAAGACACAGCGTAGAAGAGAACGTAGGGAAGTAGTGACTGCGAGACTGCCAAGGATCTTAAAAAGAACTATAAAACCACGGAGTAGGTACGTTACCGAATACAAGTTTAGACCGTCACTGCTCTGTATTCTCGTTCCGTCTCTTGGACCAGAGAGCTCTGACACACAAGTCTAGTTCATTACCCTTAAGCCACGAAGTAGCTGCCTTACCGCTGTCGTGCTGTCAACACCAATAAACACACAGTATCTGCAGAAATGTCTTAAGAATGACGGGACAAATGTTTAATACGTTACTTATTCAATGGCACGAAGCACACCCGAGGGCAGGCAAAGGAGGCAGGTCTCATTAAATATGAATAACAACTTCGCATCCAAGAGAATTCTACATAATGCATGACTCATGTACTTACCACCATACAGGTCGCAGCGAAGGGCCAGATCGGCGCATTCCGAATATGGGCCGACGACCGACGTCCTATCTGCACCCTTTTCGTCCACAATCACAAGTTTCTCTGGTGGCACTGGAAACAGAGACGGACGAAATTACGAGCTGTCCGCTTTTCAGTCCAGAGAATTCTCTGAATGACTGAATAACTACTAAGTTTCTATAATGAATAAAATACTTTTCAATTTAAATTAGGCTTAAAGAATAAAATTTCTCTCACGTATGATGTAATGATTATACAGCCATGTTTCGATACTCGTTCCTTCGTTTGTAAAAACGGAGATCAGCCCAAGAGGATGAGATCTGAATAAACTCTTTAAAGCCCAATGGCAGTAACTCTGCATTTTAAATTTTTGGGTTTCGAACGATCTTCAATGTAAACAGCTATTATTTCCTTAAACAGCGTCAATCAATTCATATTTGTAACGGTAAGATGTTTTCTTCGCGGTACGAACTAAATTCTTAAATATTATTTACTCGACCTTCGGCTTCAGAGTGTTAAGACGGTAAAATCCCTATTAAGTGTCTTATTCTTACGCACAGACACAGAGGAGAAACATGAATTAGCAACGCAAATCGATGAAACTAAGATATCGAGCTACGCAGACACGCCACTGGCTGTAAATTCGGTTGCCTAAGCCGCAGGGAACCTGTTGCCTGCGAAGAGATTGTGTTCCTTCCTGTCCTCGTACGTTCTATGCGTCTTACAGCCTCGTGTTTGTTCCACCTATCTTCCAGTATTTACTCTATTACACTGCCACAGTTAAAAGAAACATCTTCTTGCGCGTCACAGAAATGCCAACGCACGTTCTTCAATCTACACAACCTCTCAAATAAATTTAATTAAAATAATTTTATGGTTTATATTTTCGTAAAAAAAGGCCGATACCAAGTATCGTGTGGTAGCTGGTACGTCTGCTTTGTATTCGGTAGTCTTGAGTTCGAATTTCGATTCTGAAACCGGTGTATATTGGCTGATGAGCTGTCATGGTATACTTTATTCTCTCTATGGTAATTCTGGAATTTTAATTTAAATCTAGTCAAAGTCGCTTACTTCTGCATCCTTTCCAGTGTCTAGTTCAAAAACCGTCTTTTCAATTTGCCCCGAGTACCCTATAAAGAATTGCTAAATAAAGGAAAGAAGTTTCGAGAAATATGCTTAGACTTTGGACCTGGGGAATGTAGAAAAATACGTTATCTGAAGCTTCACAGTTTTTTACTATTATTATGACTAGCGTAACATGACGGGAATAAACTTTCTTATTTGAGCAGCATTATCTATGCAAATCGCGATGAGTGTCCTAATGATGGAGACAGCAAGAACCTCTGAAACGTCGGTAAACTTCTATCAGACTACAAAGCGTTACAGCCCATGCGAGTGTTTAATTAAGCACTAGACTAGGAAGACACATGGGAGACTGAGCGGCAAGCTCCGGGCATTTTTCAACCTCTTTACTGGATAAACATGAGCTGTCAGCTTCACGTTCCGGCCGCTTTACTCCCGGGAAAAAAGGCCACAGTATATAGGAGACTGGGATGACCCCAGGGTCCAGTTGTTGTGGCGAAGAGAAAAATCTATGTCCCAGCTGAGAATGGGATTCCACTGGACCAGCCAGCAAGCCAACCACTATGCTTACTGAACTACCCGGTTCACAGGTTGGCGCATGATGGTATACACAATGGAGTATTGACAAATTTTTAATGTTTTGAATTAATTTGATTTCTACGTTAACGGATAACTATGCAGAATGGCAATGAGATCACACAAAGCTGCTCTGACGGTACGATAGCCGTAAATACCTGGTAATTTTGAACGGGCAAGTGTACAGACATTATGATTCTAGTAACAGGATTATTTAATTTCAGAGTGATACAAGGTAAAGGTAAAGGTAAAGTTGTCCCTTTTGCTTAATTAACCATTTAAAGCCCAGTGGTAACTATATGTACCACCTGCTTTAACAATTAATAAGTCTACATTTGTATGTGTTAGTTTCGTGTGATTCTCAGTGTAAACAGCGATTATTTCCTTGAACAGAGTTCATCATTTGATCTTTGTAATGGTGAAGAGGTGTGTTTCCTTTGCGGTACGGACTGAATTTTAATTTTTTTAGGCAAGTTTCGGCTTTACAGGGTTAGATATTACGATGTGAAATTTATAAGGACGTGAAAGTATTTTTCCGATCACCTCATCTAAACTGAAGTTTGAAAAAAGTGTACCCAATTTAAAATACACATTTCCAAATTTGTTCTCTGAGAATACATGAAATTTATTCGTTACATGTGCTTCGTCCTAAGTTAAGATTGGCTTTCCTCAGTCACCTATTCATCGAGTACATGAGGTTAAAATGACTAGAGCCTGAAGCTATCAACAAATGACGCCGATACAAGGCTTCTAAAAACACAGCAAAATTTCGAGCAGTGTTGTAATTAACCAACAGTAATCACAAACATTGCAAAACTATTTAGAAATGGTGTAAGATTACGGACATTAGCGTTAAGAAAGGGTTTCGCTTCGAATCATAATTTTTTTCTCAAGAAAATGAAGCAATTGGCCCGGTACTCCCCTATTTATAAAACTCTCCGTCCGTCCGTCCGTCCGTCCTAGAGTTTCAGCTTCAAAATTACTCTACGATCTGAACTTCTCACAGCCGTAAAGATGTCGAAGGAATTCTTATGGGTTGTAACACCGTGTGGACTTGTATTTAGATGCCAACGTTTCTAAATTTCTATTTAACTGGATAAACTAGGCAAGAATTATATCAGTTTCCTTCTAGGCAGCATACTGTTGACTGCTGCACACGCATTTATCACTTCATGCAAAGTGCCAAGGTATCGCTGTGAGATCTGAATCCGGGAAATAAAAGCCAGGAAATACTTGAGTATTCCTTGAGGTTGCGTATTTCATGAACCCTCCAAAACGTTTACGTGGCGTTTAGCAGTCAAGCTCATTTGGTACTTAAATTGTAATAATGCCGACATTATCATTGCACAAGAGCTGAAATTGCAGTGTGATGCATATAAAGTAGAATTTTATTCTCTTCGTCTAAGTTTAATATCACTTCTTACTGAACCACACATTCAAGAAAATAAGCAGTATCTACCGAAAGACAGAACACACTAATTGCTGTGGTTTTATGAAAGGACAATTTCAAATTTTAAAATGTACAGTCAAACATTTTATTACATCTTAGCTGGCATAATCTCTTCTTCGCTTAGCATTTTAACTATTTAATTACGAATAGTCTGTCTTCGGTATGAATGACTTGCGGATTAAGTATTTAAAAGTGATTGCTCTGTTGTTTTAAATTAACCTCTTCGATTCTGTAAACGAGATACACAGCTTAAAACGTCTTGATTATATAGGATCTGAGACTTTCATGGCGGTAAATCCGAAGATGGCTGTCTTCTGGGTTGTCGCGCCGTGTAGTATAGTAGAAGTTTACCGACGTTTCAGAGGTCCCTGATGCCTCAATCATCAGGGCGATGAGTCATCGCGGGTAAAGCGGACAGCCTTGATGATATCAGGAATCGAACTCTGGTAGACCAGATCGCAAACACTCGCTGTTAACCAAACTGTTCCGGCTGACAGCAGCAAAGCGTTTGAGATGTTTCATCATCTGGCTGACTACACTATCATAAGACACTGGCAGTATACTCAGCCAACAAAGAAATTACCTTGCCCTTTACACAAAGAAAACGCGTAATAAATCTAATTCCTATTTACGTTACGGAAGAAATACGCAAATTACCAAAGTTTTTCTCTTTTTCGTGGCAAATCCTTAATATTTACGGCTGCCCCCTTATGCTGGAATCATCTTTTCACATCTGTCATTCGCGACGTTTATTTCTTCTCTTACTTTCGTCATTTCTCTGGGTTGTTAACTTCCATTCTCATCTCTCCGCACACCTTAGTTTTCAGTTTTTTCATTGTTTTATAACTCTTCGTGGCTCTATTTTAATTCTCTCCTTTCTACTTTGTTGCGTGTCGTTTCTCTCTTGTCAGCTTGACTTCCTTCTTCGTTTGTCTTGTTAAAATTGCTACATGTTGCACCCCGGGATGGGCTCCCATTTGCGCTCTACTTCGGAATAACTCTTTATCCGTGATGAAGTCACAAGGTCTTCTTCCTCCTTTATCGGGGCTTACTACGACAACGATACATTCCAGCGCAGTGATAATTTATTTTAAGGATAAATAAATAAAACACAGATCAAAATAACGTACAGTATAAAAAATATGAAGCATACCTAAATCAGCCTCACGTATATCGGTGTTGGTCTATTGGGTAGCAATGCCGTGTGGACGTGTAGGTAGATTCCGACGTTTCGGAAGAACAAAAAACACCATATTTAAGGCTGAAATAGCCAGAATCTCTTTAGTGCTCCACTACATAAACCAAGCCCTGAGAAACCGAGTCAAAGTCACTACTATGGAGTAAGTCGACGCGGACAGTAATAATAGCTACATAAAACAAGGCAGTTACAATTTGTTACGTTTTAACGGCAATCGCCTGTTATAAAATTGCAAACGATCATCTTTTGCTTCATTTGCACGCGAATTTCTCGATGATCTGTATGAAAATATGGCTAAGTCCAATTATTTGAGGAGGAAATAAACAAGGCACCAGCATATCTGAGACTTCGGTAAGTTCTACCAGATGGCGCAACAACCCAGAAGATAACCATCTTCAACAAATTATCACAGACATTTATTTAAAAAGGAAATTCGCCTCGAAGACCTACAGGAGCACACGAATAAAATTATATCCAACAGAAGAACCCTTATCCACCCCTTAAGGGTCCATCACTTGTCACTTCGAAAAGGGTTTAGAATTGCCAAGGGGTGAAGTGGGAAATAACATTTTTATGACACAGCAACACAAGTTTTATTACCAGCCTTAGGCAGACAACTTGTGAAAAAACACATATTTTGCGTTACATAGTAGTTCCGAAAATAAAGCAGGAAAGATAAGAAGTAAGCAAGTTTAATTACGCTTAAAGTCACACTTCCAAGACGTAGTGTACATATTAAGACCCATGAAATTAATACAGGAACTTTGCTCGAACCGCAGGCGCCTTCAGGTACAGCAGCGAAGGTAGGAACAAAGCCATTACAGGAAACATTACACTAACCGTAGGACGTTATGGACGAACACGAAGTTTCATAACAACACAGAAGTTCGCCATATAAATCCAATCAACATTATTTATGTAACATACTTATTAATACAACAGAAAATTCCTGTGACCAAATCCGCAAAGATATGAATATGTTTCTCCATTTCAGAAAAGTTTCCCTTCAGCACGGATAATAATTTACAGATGAAAATATTGCTTGTGCATGTATACAGTTTTTCTCAATCCGAATTGTAAGCCAGATTTTCATGCTTCTTATCCTCACTAAAATGTGACTTTACAGTAAAACTTTTCAATTTTTGGACGTTGTTGTAAACTTGGAGCATGCAATTTGGCGAAACCTACTGAAACTGATTTTTACACTTATTATAGTTCGTTTCAACGTTATTGTTAACACTTATTAGTGAACTGGATCACTCTTTGAGTTCTAAGATGCAGCGTTGTTTAGATTATACTGGACAATTTTTTCATTACGTCATCGGAGAGAGGAAAAAAATGAAGGTTGTGAGAGCGCGCGGTATAAAGCCTGGCTTACTTGTGGAAGGAAAACAGCGAGGAGAAAGATGGGACTTAATTTTAACGACTCTGATTTCCAATAAGGATTAAGACGTATGGTTCGACCGTTAACAGCGTCCCCCGGTAGGAACGGAAATCTCAGTCATCCATAAGGTTGTAAGACTTGAGGTTCTCACAGCGGTGAGTATGAAGATTTCCGTCTTCTGGGTTGTTGCGCTGTGTAGTCTGGTCGATGTTAACCAACGTTTCAGAGGTCATACTGCCTCCGTCATCAGAGTATGAAGATTTCTGTCTTCTGGGTTCTTGCGCTGTGTAGTCTGGTCGATGTTTACCAACGTTTCTGAGGTCATACTGCCTCCATCATCAGAGTATGAAGATTTCTGTCTTCTGGGTTGTTGCGCTGTGTAGTCTGGTAGATGTTAACCACCCTGATGACGGAGGCAGTATGACCTCTGAAACGTTGGTTAACATCTACCAGACTACACAGCGCAACAACCCAGAAGACGGAAATCTTCATCCATAAAGTTCTCCAGACCGAGTTTTGAACTCTGTATCTCCCAAATATGAAGGACTGTTACCCACTCGGGCCTCGACATTTTTACGGTAAAGATTTAGAAAGAAAGAAAAAATAAAGATACAAAAAATAATACTATATGATCCCTGTAAAGCACAAGTCAGTTTAACGCTCAGAACTGCTAGTAATTATAGTATGCAAATGAACCCTGTGCAAACCTCTAAGCACAAAAGACATCAACGAACAGATTCCAGGAGTAACATTTCAAAGCTGCAAGCTACTTCTTATACAAAGGATTGAGAAGTAATTAGCAACTAATTCTCAGTCTCTAAATACTAGGTACAGTGACAGTCTCTTTCAATTTCGTTTAAACTTGTAATGCGCACATTACTATAATTCCTTCCTTCCAGTAATCTCCACCGTGACATTTGACCATTAGCAATCGTTTCTATAGCAGCAGGGATTTAGTCAGTTTCCTGTAGACGTGCCACAAAATTGTACAGCACTTTGACTCAGATTCTAGCATTCTGCAGAGAAATCGTATCCCATAAGAAATTAGGACCCACAGAGAAATATTGAAAAGCAGTAGTTGGTTTCTAACCAGTCTAAGACTAATATGTATCTGAAAAGACATTCTGAAAAAATAATCTAAAGTTACGTGACGAATCAGTGGGAGTGTATGAGAAGCTGTCGCCATCAACACGAGATCACTGAAGTCCTCAGGCTCTACAGCTATGATCTTTGCACACAGACGATAATCCTATTGTACATTTACGTGACATCTTTCCTTTTTCAAATTATGTGTTCTTTTTCACAGTGCTCTTCTATAACAGGCTTCAGCATGCAGCTAAGGACTTTTATAAACGAGCTGAATTACAATTAGCTAAGTAGCTAAGTAATTAACTCCACAGTGCCGGAGGCTTTCTTCATGAGATGATCCTAGCTCAGGTAGTCAACAAAATTCTCGCCTTTTATGCAAATCTAAGAACACAAAAGCCGGTAATATTACAATGAATATCAAACATCATACGAATATCATGTCAGAGATTGTTTATTGTGTAATACACTGCTGCCAACCTCACATAAACTCCTTGATTACGTTCACGGATTTCGTATTTTTCCAACTCTCTCACCAGTGGTTTATCGAAATAGATTATTGCCTTTGAATGTAATATTTATGAAACACCTGTATACAGTCATTGAAAAAATCATAATATTAAAAATTTAACTGTATACAACAGACACTCGTGACATGACAAATTCTATTTAAATTCTTAATTTTTTTTAAAATAATGCAGTCTGTGGCTAGGAGTACATAGCATTAAATGATAAAATGATTAATGATTAATAATTAATAAAGTGTAAAGGTTGTTGAAGGAAGTGTTGTGACATAATTTAGGGCAACATACTTTACTGAAAGGCCGAGATTTAAACCCATGCCCAGCCATTCAGCTATATCCCACGCACGTTAGATAATTGGGAAATTCAGATATAAAATTCGTCACAGATATTATAAAAAAAATGTTTTTTTTTAAGTTTTGAGTATAATGGCACACTATTTCTACTGAATAAATCACTGTGGCCGTAGTGTCACTGTCTTATATTGACAAACCATAAGTAATAAAGAACACAAGCAGAAATAAGCCGAGTGACGCAGTTCAAATGGAAATTAATCGACAACTCACTTCCTGCATAGAAGTGTTACTGTGCTGGACTGGCACGGAACATTCATTTACAGAGGCGAGAACCAAAAAAACAGAACTTTGTCGTAGATACAGGACGGAGTAGCATAACACCATGAGTTGACATTCAACGTACCCATTATGTTAATAATACAGCCTGCATTGAAATGCATCAAACGTTATCAACTTTTATGAAGGTAGATGCTGTGGGTGAAACTTTGTATCGATTCTCTCCATTTAAGTGCCACAAAAAATCTAGTTCTCGAAAAACATAACTCAACTGGGTGTGGGACCACACGCAGCTGATAACTCGGTGCAGCGGTGTCTCCCCCGGGGGGGGGGGGGCAGAGAAGGGTGGCGTGGTGTTCACACCAGGTGCCATTAGTGCCAGGGAAGACACAACAAGCAGTGACGAATAAAGATCGGGTATGAGGGATAGCCTAGCGAGGCGAGCGGTGCAGAAAGATCACAAAAGGGAGAGATTTGAAGCGGTCTATAGAAAACACATGTCACGATCGATACGATCTTGCGTGGGTAGGACTTTGTTGCTCTATCTCTACCTGAAATATCGGAACGGATAAGAAAGCAGGGGATGAGTGACATACCGTCAGATGAACCTGGTACAGCCTACGGGTTTACGTGTCGTGTTGGGATGGTAACTAGTGATTGTTAATAGTATGGAGGCTAACTAACAAAAAAACTGAAGATTTCTGTCTTCTGGGTTGTTGCGCTGTGTAGTCTGATGACGGAGGCAGCATGACCTCTGAAACGTTGGTAAACATCGACCAGACTACACAGCGCAACAACTCAGAAGACAGAAATCTTCATACTCCGATGACGGAGGCAGTATGACCTCTGAAACGTTGGTTAACATCGACCAGAGTACACAGCGCAACAACTCAGAAGACAGAAATCTCCATACTCATCGCCCTGAAGATGGAGGCAGCATGACCTCTGAAACGTTGGTTAACATCGACCAGAGTACACAGCGCAACAACTCAGAAGACAGAAATCTCCATACTCTGATGATGGAGGCAGTATGACCTCTGAAACGTTGGTTAACATCGACCAGAGTACACAGCGCAAAAACCCAGAAGACAGAAATCTTCATATTTTTAATCGCCCTGATGACGGAGGCAGCATGACCTCTGAAACGTTGGTTAACATCGACCAGAGTACACAGCGCAAAAACCCAGAAGACAGAAATCTTCATATTTTTAATCGCCCTGATGACGGAGGCAGCATGACCTCTGAAACGTTGGTAAACATCGACCAGACTACACAGCGCAACAACTCAGAAGACAGAAATCTTCATACTCTGATGACGGAGGCAGTATGACCTCTGAAACGTTGGTAAACATCGACCAGAGTACACAGCGCAACAACCCAGAAGACAGAAATCTTCATACTCTGATGATGGAGGCAGTATGACCTCTGAAACGTTGGTTAACATCGACCAGAGTACACAGCGCAAAAACCCAGAAGACAGAAATCTTCATATTTTTAATCGCCCTGATGACGGAGGCAGTATGACCACTGAAACGTTGCTTAACATCGACCAGAGTACACAGCGCAAAAACCCAGAAGACAGAAATCTTCATATTTTTAATCGCCCTGATGACGGAGGCAGCATGACCTCTGAAACGTTGGTAAACATCGACCAGACTACACAGCGCAACAACTCAGAAGACAGAAATCTTCATACTCTGATGACGGAGGCAGTATGACCTCTGAAACGTTGGTTAACATCGACCAGACTACACAGCGCAACAACCCAGAAGACAGAAATCTTCATATTTTTAATCGCCCTGATGACGGAGGCAGTATGACCTCCGAAACGTTGGTAAACATCGACCAGACTACACAGCGCAACAACCCAGAAGACAGAAATCTTCATATTTTTAATCGCCCTGATGACGGAGGCAGTATGACCTCCGAAACGTTGGTTAACATCGACCAGACTACACAGCGCAACAACCGAGAAGACAGAAATATTCATATTTTTAATCGCCCTGATGACGGAGGCTGTATGACCTCCGAAACGTTGGTAACATCGACCAGACTACACAGCGCAACAACCCAGAAGACAGAAATCTTCATATTTTTAATCGCCCTGATGACGGAGGCAGTATGACCTCCGAAACGTTGGTTAACATCGACCAGACTACACAGCGCAACAACCGAGAAGACAGAAATATTCATATTTTTAATCGCCCTGATGACGGAGGCTGTATGACCTCCGAAACGTTGGTAAACATCGACCAGACTACACAGCGCAACAACCCAGAAGACAGAAATCTTCATATTTTTAATCGCCCTGATGACGGAGGCAGTATGACCTCCGAAACGTTGGTAAACATCGACCAGACTACACAGCGCAACAACCCAGAAGACAGAAATCTTCATATTTTTAATCGCCCTGATGACGGAGGCAGTATGACCTCCGAAACGTTGGTTAACATCGACCAGACTACACAGCGCAACAACCCAGAAGACAGAAATCTTCATCGCCCTGATGATGGAGGCAGTATGACCTCCGAAACGTTGGTTAACATCGACCAGACTACACAGCGCAACAACCGAGAAGACAGAAATATTCATACTCACCGCTGTGAAAACCTCAAATCTTTACATAACAAAAAACTGTTCTAATGATGACCTTCTGGGCTTTGGAGCCGTGTGCATTCATCTTTAGATGTCAACGTTTCGGATAAATATACTGCCTCCATCTTCAGGGCTGAAGTGAACTGGGAGATTATATTTTAGCCCTGAAGATAGAGAAAACAAGTCTCTCCAAAACGTTGGTATTTACCTACAAGTCCACACGGCGTTACAACCCACAAGACCAACACCCATATTAACACCCGAAATTGTTCGTGAACCGTATATTGCCACACATTCTGAAGCTACGCTCGGGAATCCAGACGCTTTGTGATGGGTAACGCATGAGAAAGTTTCCGTGAGCCTGAGCTTGCAACCCTAATCTGCTAAGTGACGTGGTTTCACGTCTCACTGTCAAAGCTCTGCGCAATGTTGTCGTGTGTACTCCATTAAGGGATGAACCAAAATGAAGGACGCGCTGATCGAACGCCCCCACCCCAATCCTCAACAGGGTGTAATAGAACGTCACGGCCCGATGGTCACTAAACATCAGCGGTGCACTGTGTGCCTTGCATTCTGACGGTCTCGGGTTCAGTAACGCACTCTACAACTTTGGGCCCTTGTTCAGATAGAACCAATTGAAATTTTCTAACACCTGCGGATTTTCCTTTGGAAAGTCAACAATTCAGGTGATCAAGTCATTTATGGAACTATAACCAGAAGATCATTCGACCCTAAATTGAGTCACTTAAACTAATATCATTTCTCTAAGATATGTTTTAATATTAACCTCCCCAATCCTTCTCTGTATTCGGAAGATCCCACGTTCAAACTCGGCCCAGAGATCGGGTATAACGACTGAGGATTTCGTGGTTTCCTTCAGTCACTGCAGCAAATGCAGGGATAGTAATTTAAATTAGGCCACGACTACTTATTTCACGGTAAAGTCTGACCGACTGACAATGTTGTAAAATATACTATAAATAAATGAGTCTTCTATTTCTGATATGGTCTAACGTAAGTAGCGATGACTTCCTTCGAGGTCTACCAACTAAAATATTGCATAAACTTCTAATTTGTCCTCGGGCATGCTTCATTTCCTGTCAGTCTCATCCTTCTGGATGAACTGAACATAAAGTGTGACGAATGGCGGGGATTATAAATGCACACAAAATTTTGTTCGGAAAACATTAAGGAAATAAACTAGCTGAGAGACCTAGGAGTAAACGGAAGGCAGAACAGGGATATTATTAAGATTACCCATAAATAAATAGGATGTGAAGATGTGAACTGAATTCAACTTACTCTGAAAATGGTCCACAAACGAGCTCTTGTGAGAATTAACAAAATTTTGGGTCCAAAGAAACGGGATTTATTGATCATCTGAGCGACTGTAAGCTTATCTATGACTATTAAATAAAGTCAGGTTATGACAGAACAAGGACGAAGTAGGAATAATAAAGATACATTCTTTGTGAGGGTAACAAGTTTCGAAAACCTAAGATCCATGGTAAGTAGCATGGATGGGACACAATGAGGTTTTCTGCTTGAAACAATAAAAATTTATGTCGTGCGTGAGGATGAGATGAGATGAGTCTGCTCAGTCGACTGCGTATCAAAGTCGATTCCAATAGACTCGCATCAAGGCGATATCATCTCATTCTCGGGAGGGGAGAGGTAACAACTACCAACACCCGGGCAGCGGCCATGTTGAACTCCAGCATCCAGTAATTCGACCACGTAATTTGGGACTGAACTCTCTACAATGACCCTTTCACTGCGTACATTTTTCAGACACTGAAAGGCACTTGGACGTAGATTACATTTTATGTAAATGACAGATTTCTTTGAAGATGATGTGAACATACGCCAGCAGAGAAGTGGGTCTAAGCCAATGTAAAATACGTAAAATTAAATATACGGACCAGTCATGAAAAATGTCTGATATTTCCACCTTGTCTTGTCTTTTCTTCTTTTCATCCTCGTTTTGTATCTTTCTCCACCATTCTCATATATTTCGTCTCTACATTTTCGCCCATGTATCTACTCTTTTTTCGAAGTTATACCTAAACTGTCTCCTACTCAGTCTATAAAAAGCATTACCACGTAAAAATTTGGAATTCTATTCTAGTCACTCCAACCCGAAACAAAAAAATGTCCAGCCCACAAAAAAACTAATCTAATTGATTAATATAAAGCTTCGATTAAGACATGTAACTACAATCTTCTTTTCCTAATAGCAGATCGCTAACATTTTTTCTAGACACCTTTTTCGCCAATTACTTGGTCCATAACACTCTCCTAATCGCCCCTCCCTCCCTCCCTCATCACCACTTTTTATCAATCGCGTGACTCCACCCATTAGTTAGCACGCCGCTCCAATGTTTAACAAATCATAATTCACTTCCCACTCAGTGATATAAGGGCTTCACCCTGAAAATGTCAACTGAAATGGAAGCCGAAACGTTAGAAAAGCAACCTACTCTACAGCGGATCTTGACCACAAAACGCTGACACGAAACACGAAATAGAGACACCATTACTATCTACAGACTCGTTCGAAAATCTCTTCAACGCGATTCTATGCACTCACGCGTCTGTAGAGCGATTAGGTTTTCAGCAAATTTTCTGCATTTACAACTGCGATAAATAACATGGACCATGAAGCATGCGAAATGGCAAAGAACACTTTTTGAGAATACTTCTACATTATGTACTCTATTAGAGTACGCATTTTTCCACTATTTGTAATTCACAGAGTGAAATTAGACCGCGCTGACAAGGCAGTCATACGAATGGAGTACAGGCTTCAGTTCCTCCAATACCCTCCCCACACACGAGGTGAACGATACCAATTCAATTCTGGGCACGCACGTTCAGACTCTAGGCGAACCAACCGCTTGTCTCTATTCTAACTGGTTCGTTAGCCAATAAAATTGGCGGTGATGTATCGAATTTAAAGCGAAGGTGTTCCTGACGATCCACATACTTCCCTGATGTTACAGTCTTACGGGAAGACCTCCATAGAATGAAATACGTACCGTACGGTCTACTTCAATGGCATAAATTAGTCACAAATGTCCTCAGTTCATTTACTCATAACCAGTTTGAGACACATATAAACAAGAAAACGAATACATAATCTTGATTGGAGAACAAATCGAGAGATGAAATCACTTGGTGATTTATGAGTAGATGGGAGATTAATATTAAAATTAATCTTAGGTCAATATTATCTTATAGTGCAGCCTGGATATAACTAGCTATGGATATTGACAAACGGTGGGATTTTGGTGAACATAACGATGGATATATTTATGTGATTCCTTAATATTAATGTTAAAAACCTATTTCTTCTTAGAAATATTAAATTATTTTTTATTTCAGACAACTGTATTTTTATTAGAGACTACTACGAGCTATCGGAAGATATGGGTACCCCATGTACAAAATACGTACTTACAAGAGTACCTAATACCAAATACTTCAACGTGACATCTAATCTTATGGTTTGAAGATTCTGAGTTCCATAATTCGTGTACATTCGAGGTATGCTTGGATCAGTCAGTTACAGCAAAGCTTCAAAATCACATAATGAAATCCCTAAGTGGTTTTTCAGTCCAAGTTCTATCATAAGGTTATCTCTTAGATTAACTGCGAGGATACAATGTTTCTAAACAAAGCGTTCAGATGAGGGAAAACCTTAAGATGATAAGCTGAGCCCAATAGGGGCATAACTGAAACCATTATTATATTGATGATAAAAAAATTCAGTTATAGTAAAAAAAATCAACATACTGTTCACCCTGTGCTTATGGCACTTCTTAATTATGCAAATTCTGCACATCACATATGCGTATGCCATCATTAAAATATACAATACATAACGCATAAATGTGAGCGTATTTATTTACATGCGTTTGTAAAATGTAAAAACAACATTTTTGTTTTGTATCCGATACATATTTTTTATCTTTCTACACTTAGTGTCCGTAGTTTAACATCAAAGCGGAATTAGATTAATGCATATGTATGAGAGATGGATAGCTAAAATGGAAGCTTTATGTATTGTTTTATAATTAATTTGTAGACATTTTAATAGATGTAGTAACATCTCCCACTGAGTTTATATCAAATAAAAATCATTTTCTCAAGAGTGGGCTTTGGTATGTTGTCCAACACATGTTGTGTTTCACTACGTCTGTAATGAAACATTTATGTTGTGTTCTTATGTCGTAATTTACTAGAGCAAAATCATTTATAGATACATTCTAAATAATTACGTATGCCACTGAGTGGTATATCCGAACCAAGAAAGATTTAACAGCGTTGAAACATACAGTCACATGTTAAATTATTTAGCAAAAGGAGTGATGTATTGATTGTGACATTTACATAATTACCTGTTAACGGAAGATAATTACTGGCATAACACATAACATATTATATTGAATAAACAGAGCAGAGATTTGTCACATTTGAGTAGCACAAGGTAAAAAACCCACTTAAGCAATCATAGCTCATGCACAGACTAAATAATTTAAATAAACGACAAAACGTTCTTACAAATATTTCATCCGATTTACGAAGACGGCTAAAGAATTGCGCATGGCCGCCAAAACCCTCCTCGCTCTTTGTCACGGTGATATGAAGGGAAGGGAAACAAATCATCTGAGGAATATTTCTCACTGACATCCGCGTAAGGATCGCGCAGCTGGAGGTAAATTGCTTCACCGGAGGATGACTGCCAAGGGTGATAATGCGCCACTAATCGAATACAGACCCCACCCAGAGATGCGGTAATAGCTCTGTGTTATTTTATCGGCACAAAACATGTAGGATAAATTGGCTTTAATTGTGAGGATAGAGGGATAAGCTGATCTATTTATCACTTTGTGTTGTTATTTCACTTGAAATTTGGAACACGACCACATACAAAATTGTAAGAACGAGTGAAATATAATACCATGTACTGTAACAACGAAATCGAAATTGCACAAAGCAAAAATGTTCTAAAAGAAAGACGAATATTCAAAATATACACTTTCAGCTGTGAAAGATGACAATTATTTCACAATAAAACGAACTCTAGCTAAGCCAGTCACATCAGAGATTGTAAAATTGCATAAAATCAATTACGTTATTTTATTTTATTTTGTTAAATATAGGTTACACCATTTCACAACAAAAAGTTGCATATTTTAATGACAGACCTACGTAATCATTCTCAGTGATGAATAAACAATTTTCGACAAAAATTATAATTTCTGACAACATTAACATTTAATTAAAATCGGTTTAATTATTCTGACAATGAACAGAAGAATGGTAGACGGTATCTCTAAATCGTATTTGTTCATTTTACAAATTTATCGCAAGGAGAACCAGGAACACAGTCCAAAGCAAAAGTGATGGAACAGATAGGCAAAATATATAGTAAAGCTACCTAAACATTTAGAAATGATGTAAGGATCCTAGCAATTTATTTACGTGACTTTTGTAAACGTTTAACGGTCGACAAGTTCAAAAAGACGTTTTGTGTGTATCACGAATTAAAGTAAGTTAATTAGAATGTGCAACACCCCGTAGTGTTACTCTGCATTGTAAACGTTCTTGTGATTAAATTAAAGTAAATAATTCGGGTAAATGTTTTTCTGTCGCATAGTAAACCCAGAGTCGAGATTTTAAAAATACCTGGCAAAAGCACTCAGCTCAATTGGCTATTGTTTCTGTCAGTGACTCAACGACTCTTTTCCTTAGGAAAAAAAAAATAGGTCGCATAGACAAAGCGGATGAAAAGTGTTGATTTGGATGCGACGACCACGAACGAGGAAAATCTGAAAAGCAGAGTCTTCTTCTGTGGTTCATTGCAGCATCATCTTCGAACACTGCAATTTGACCGATGGATTGGTTTGGTCGTGGTGGCTGCAGACCTGGCCACTTCGATCACCGGACCTGACTCCCTCAATTTACATGTCCGGAGTTACGTGAAAACAGAGAAGTACATAATCGGATTTTCGCTGCTGTAAGACGCATGAACGACCCTGAAGTTTCACGTGAGGTTAAAATCATCTTAAACTTAAATATCCGGGACCCATAACTATTCAGAACCGGACTTACGTTCACATGACATTTCAGACTGAAAATAAGACCCCGAAGTACCGTACTGACAATTCAATACCCACTGTATATAAAAATGTAGAATTGCACTGCGTGGTTTCAAGGGTTTATTCCACCAGAATGACGTATTCCCTACACGACACGGCAGATCTGCCGACTTGCAACACGATTACCTTAATGCACGAGGAGAAAATGAAGAGACGTCGTCCTTGCTGGTGTGACACCGCTGAGTAAAGTGACTTAATGGGAAACAAGCGAGATAAAGGGAGTCATATGACTCGTGACTGAACTAAAGAAGAGAAAATGTCTGGGAAAGGAATCTAACATGCTTTTAGCTTTTACGCGACACACACACACACACACACTCAGAAAGCAGGTCACCACCGAACACAAATGTTCCAACACAAAACTTCTAGATTTACATAGAGCTATACACTGATATATAGATATAAATGCTGGATGTAAACGAACGTAGAAACGAAAAAATACCGACAGTAGGAACGCGTTTTCTTTAGAGCAGTAGTAGGACGCAGAATAATATATCATAAATGTAATAAAGACATTGAACACAGGATATAACAGATAAACATAACAATATAATAATTAAAAATTGAAACGAAGTGGTTAGAGATTAATTTTACAAGCTGTAGTCAACGTTACCCTACATGTTTCGACAAGAAATTATCACCACCAGGCTCACAACATCGATATTTATAAAAGTTTACTTATTTCAGGCCTGAAAATGGAGATAATTTGTTATCCGAAACGTTGGTTTCAGCATACAAGCCCACACTTCGCTGGAACCCAGAAAAGAAACATGGAGATCTTCAGAGCCTTGAGAACCTCAGATCTCAAATACCTTTATTGTTCCTTCTCCAAAACATAACCAGACTTCATTATAACATTCCTGAGGGGCAAATTTAAAAACGTAGCCTTCGAATAAGGCCCTGTAGCTTAACCCTTCAAACTATTTTCATAAACGCTGTTTAAAAGTCTACATACATGCAAACTTTCAGGAATGAGGAAAGAATGCAGAGGGAAATATGTAAAGAAAGGTGTGAGAAGGCATTGGTATCACGACTTACAGTCTTGGAACCACTACCATCAGCCTGAATTTACCTATAAATAAGGGATATTCTAACCTTTCTCTGCTAGTTGTGAAAGTATGAAAACTTTAAAAGACACGTAGCCTGTCGCCAACGGGGATTCTTATACACGGTATTATCCTCGTACCAAATACATATGCAATCTTTGTATGAAAGGAAGGTTGTACATTTCTGCGACGTATATACTCTGTACACTTTTCAGTTCCTTTTTACCACTCAGCCTACATTTTATATCGTTTCCTGCGTCACTCAAGTGACAGATCCAATGCTCGGATACAATCAGAAAGAAACAGAATTTTTATTTTCTCTTTCCTTCAAATACGCTCTAAGTGATAAGAGCGCCATTTTAGTATGATACAAATATGCAAACATGACGTGTGAAAACAAACTCACATGCAGGAGTACGAAATTGAGCCAAGACGTACGAGTGTTGTGTAAGCAAAGAGGGTAGGAAAAAGTCGGCTTACAATATCTAAATAATATATAAAATCTAGTTTCTTCGTTAAAATGATCATGAGTAAGAGAATGTTAATAAACTGTGAATTATATGGAATGCCTTTGTAAGTGTGACAATGAAATTGTCTGTAAGATTTCAGTTTCTACGACTTCAATTAAATTTGCTTAATATCAAAAACGAAAATAAATTAACTTGTGTTGGGCAAGGCCGTGGTCTAGGCAACACGGAGTTTTCCTCCGGGGGCTTCCCCGGTTTCTCCGTGGCATCCCAACAATTACTCCATTCACACACAGAAGAAGGCAATGGCAAACCACTTCTGGATCATCTGCCAAGAACGTATATGAACAGGTCCCAGTCCGAGAAAAGGATGGAAGGATCCTGTTCATATGGACCTGTCGTCAGACAGAACACTGAATAAATAAAACATTTTAGAAACACTGAGATGTAAAATACAGTACATATAAATTAAAATTTCCTACAAGTAGCTTATATTTACGTTTTTTTTCAACTCACAACTCTTCCCGAAATTAACTTTAAGGTCCCTGATGTCGAATAACTGAAAATGTGCTACAGTTACCACATTTAAAATGAGTCTCCTCAATGGCTTCTGAAATTAAACATCCGAACAGACTCATTCCGTTACGCTTTTATTGGAATGATATGTATAATGCAATGATTTCTTTTAGCTCCGTCCCCCTTGCGACGTTCTCATGCTTCTACTGGTGCTAAAATAAAGCGGACAGTCACACAGAATATACAGCGGTAGGCTGAGTCCCCAATAAATGTGAGTTTTCTGTTCCTCCGGGTTGACAGACTGGACTAACTAGCAGTTCAGTAGCATGCACAATGGTGGCGGTTATTTAAAAGTCAAATTAAAACATTAGGTTAATGGGCCGGTCTGCCTGAACTTCCGCGTGTTCAAATATGGATGAAATCTACATAACGCAGAGCAGAGTTCCTAGGCGGCTTATCGGGAGTTCACGCCTTTTCCCGTTAGACTAACAAATGACCTATTCAGATCTGTACCCTACGTCATATAACATCACCATTACAATATTAATTTTTTTCCTCCCAACGTATATAATAACCTTATTTGCATTTCTGAACAAACGAAGGTATGTGGGAAATTTGCTTCAATTTATTTTTCGAGTATGAGTAGTCATTTGTTACAGTATAAATTAATAAAACTGTAGTTATATGTTTTCACAGTTTAGAATTGTATTAGAATTACTATGATGACTATAACGATGATGATGATGATGATAATAATTCAGTTTTGCACTCACACGACATTTGAACCAGGGCCAAATCTTGCCCCTGAGGCTCATCATTATAATTATCATCCTTAAAATCATCATTAACGTTATTAGTACTAAGTAAGCGCATGATAGGGAGACCGTGAGGATATATTTTTCAGCGTATTTCATCTCTGATTCTAAATGCAGGGTGTCGATGAAGTTTGATATTCGGATAGAATTATTTTATTCGTCATCATAAGCTACTATGAAGTCCAAACCCGACAGACATCAGAAATGACTTAATTTTTCTACAAGCACAGGACGTGTACGTTATTAATATGTGAAAAATTTATGTGACGGAGTGACATCTGAGGCAGGCGAGTGGCGAATGAATACATTAAGAGTACATGCTGGCTCAACACAATAAGATACGGAATTAATTTACGATTATTGGTAGGTGTCGTCACCGATGATTTCAAATACAACAAAAAGCGAGATTTAAATGAAAGAGAAGTAAGGAAATTAATGTTAGCACTCAAGTAATGATACATACAAAGAAATATAGCGAATAAATAAAAAAGAAAACAAGGAATTACAGAGGGGAAGGACAAAACATCTACAAAGAAAACAAAATAGAAGGGGTAAGAAATACGAGCATAGAAAGAAAGATTGAAATCAGTCCGAAGAAGAATAGAAAATCAGAAAAAAGAAACAGATAAAAATAATATAAAACGTATGAAAAGTACGAGAGAAAGGGAACTGAAAGAGGTCAAAACAAAGACGAGGTAGATGCAAACGAAGGAAAGAAAAGACACAGGCCTCTCACGAGCAGAGTTCCATCCGGCATTTCAATGAAATTACACACCGGCGCGCTGCTTGCAGCGAGGCAATTGGTATCAGTAGGCAGTCAAGTTACAAGACGTTTCTTCTTCCATTAACTCACCTTCTTTGCTTCCAAGTTCGCTTTCTATACCAGTGTAGAGTAAATAATTTGCATAATATATGTAAATCTCCGGCTCGCCATTTAGGAAACCAAGCTTATCCTAGTAGGGAATGATACAACCCTCTTCATACATTTATCCACGAACTCCAGCCTTCCCGATGCTACTCTGAGATAGGAACAACGTCCCTCGCCCTTAATACAAGGCTCCTTCAACCCCATTTTCTTACGTAGGCGCGCGCATACGAGACATCCAGTCCAAGAGCTTAGTGTTCTAATGAAAATAAAATAACAATAATAACACAAATTCATTCCTGGCCTTCGGGGGAACCCCACCCCACCGTAACAATTTCAAGATATACAGTTAACGGGGCAGCGTCCCTTGACAAAGCGAGGCCTTATTTACAGCAATTTCATGAAGCCTTATCGGGCGATCAGTAGCGTAATGGAACGTTTGGCAGACTGCGACATAAACACTGATGATGGAGGCAGAGACAGTCTCCGAAACGTTTGATTACAACGCCATTCTCACGCGGCTGATCGCCAGAGATCTGACTGGTTTCAGTCGCTGTGAATGCTTCAGATCTCACAAGCGGCAAATATTTGCACGATTTACTTTCCCCTTGAACATTTAACCTCGAATGTACTCACAAGAAAAAATGACTGGATGGATGGACTGAGAAAAACTATGACAACTTTATCAAGCACAACCAGAGATCAGGTACCGTGTAACATATACACGTCATTTTCACGAGTATGATAGCACTAAGTAGTCGTCAACAGCAAAGTTTAACATTTTCACACTGTTTCTGAAATTTGGTACTTTAGAATTCACGAACCCCCAGAATTAACCTATTATTTCGTATTCACCACCGCCACGAGAACTGAAGCCTCTTCATACCTTCAAGGAGAATACAATGAACGAAATACCATTAGCTAACTCTAATGGCATAACCGTTCCACGTGGCATTAAATCATCAGCTCCTAAACATTATAACCACTTCATATGAAGTGCTGGTAATGCCACTACAGTGGTTAGGTTAGTTTAGTCTCACGTATAGTTCTGCTTAGTGGTTTCTTATTGAACATTCATTGTAATGGACAGTTATGCGCCTATAATCATATGAGTTGTTTCATTTTGTGTGATGTGTGTTGTTTTGTTGTGTCTTATTATAGTCTAGCGGATAGAACGGTGTCCGAATTTATAACTTGTGTTGGGAAAGGCCGTGGTCTAGGCAACACGGAGTTTTCCTCCGTGGCATCCCAACGATTACTCCATTCACACACAGAAGAAGGCAATGGCAAACCACTTCTGGATCATCTGCCAAGAACGTATATGAACAGGTCCCAGTCCGAGAAAAGGATGGAAGGATCCTGTTCATATGGACCTGTCGTCAGACAGAACACTACAAATAAAATAAATAAAATAAAAATTATAGCACCACTGTCACCGGGTATAAACCCATTTGCAGTTAATAATAAATAAATAAATAATCACGAGAAGGCACAGAATATTGGAATCTGCTCTAAATATGTCAAGCAGTCGATTTCAGCGCTGCAGATGCAACCTACGCTGCATTCATAGCCACTTCCATGCAAGCTAAAGCCAGGGTTGGAACTGAACTCAAGTCACTTCCTGTTCCGCTGAAACTGCGTTCATCATCACTTATAATTAAATGTTGTTATCTTATGCATGCGATGTCATCGTGAAGGCTTCTCATACAAACATATGGTAATAAACTAAAATTTACGCCCAAGGGAATGCTTCTGCAAGACACTTAACAACGCTACTGCGCTCATAATTTTCCCATTTAAACAATCTCATCATCTGCTTGCAACTTGTGAAAAAGAACTAATACTCTTGGAACACAGCTACTTGGCATGAAGAAGTTCAACAAGTGTTTCCACGCGAGTTATTTTATACGTGCATAAAACAATTGTACCATTTGTTAGGCGAAAATGCCGGCCTCGTGGAACCATGAGCCATGCAGTCTCGTAGAAGTCGGCCGACGTTTCAGAGACGCTTGCAGCCGCCATAATCAGGGCGATGAGTCCTGATCGCCCTGATGATGGAGGCATGACGCGCCTCTGAAACGTCGGCAAACTTCTACGAGACATCCCGGAAGGCTGCAATATTCATACTTGCCGCCAACCTGAAATCTCACAGTTGTTTGAGAGTTGTTTCATCATCAACTTCTGTACACTGAAAATATAAACGTACAACAGGATACGTCCCCTCCTATTCAGACACGAAAAAGAGTTTCTTCTCCTCCAACTCTGAGGCCCATTCAATCTCCTACTCGTGAGCCACTTTTTTCTGAAGCAAGAGCTGCTAGAACGTGAACGAACCACTTGCCTCAATTCAGTGCTGAGAATGAATGCATAGAGTTTTACACCCACTCGTCGATACGCCACAACGTCGTCGGGAAATTTAATACAACACAAATATGAAGATGGCTGTCTTCTGGAATGTCGCATCGTGTTGTCTGGTGGACGTTTACCAACATGCTTACCGGCGCTTTTATTAAGACTATGATGAAGGCAGTAAGCACCTATGAAGAATCGTAAATTTCTGTCAGGCTACTCGACGCAACATCAAGGAAGACAGTCTTCATAATAGTATCAGCCGTGAGAACCTAAAATCTCACAGGACAAGTATACATTACCACTAGTTCGTTTCGAAGTAACAAGAAACAGAACTTAGCAACCAAGTAATTCCTCTGTTGCTGTAACCCTGAAAAATGATTTGTATGCACCGTGTAGAAAATAAGGGGTTTCAGATATCACAAATGTTTCGAGTCACATTGGACCTTCAGATATGGCTCATGAAGCAATCTCACGCTTGTTTGGGAAGCCAGCCATGCGAGAGGCGGAATCTCACGTGTCCTCTGCAGTGGGACAGAGAACGTAACACGATTTGAAGCAAGGAAAATGTGAGCTCAGACACCTCTGGCAGCAAATTATCTTTATTTTGTTACCGTAGAAACCTTGCAGCCATCAGTTTGAATCTTTTCAGCGCCATGCGTGTCGCAAACCATCACGTAACCTTTTCAGCATACATTTTCATAAGATAATGCCTTACAACAACCAAGCAAGCTCACCAACCTTGGCGTTAATTAAGAAAGGAGGAACTTTGTCTTAACTGATATTACACAAGCTCATATCTTAGATATGTACTAATTTTACGTTTATGTTCTAATGGACTTATTACTGAGTTATATTACTCTGAAAATTGCAGTTTAAGACTCGCAAAAGCTGAATTTGGGAGGGATCGTTTTTTACGAATCTGTTCTGTAAGCAGAACTGGGCATCGGTCCAGTGTCTCTGAATTTCCATTCTTACCTCTAAATAAAGAAACAATCTTCCACTTGCAACGATAATAATTATCACAAACTATACACACGCTCAAAATAAACTGTGGTTAATGAAAATATATAGTCAGAGGTGGAGCTAATTTTTTATGGTCAGTAATGCAAACCATAAGACAGAATACTTTAACAGCATTTCCACGGCAACATTCATAAAATTTAAGCGTAAAACACACACACACATATACACAGTCATATAAACATTATCCCATTAGGAAGAGAATCTCCTAACAGCGTTACCATGACAACGATAATGTATAACAGACACAAGTCCAAAAATTCTCCTAATATTTTATTACAACACGTTACCATGAAAATAAACGAAGAGAAGTGAGATTACTGAGGTATCAATAAACAAATAAAAATAAACTTGATTATGTGTAAAAAAAGAACTGGACCACCACAGACTGCATAAATTATAAATCCGATAACCATGTAAAATATGACTTCATGTGCGATCTCTTCCTAAAATGATATTACATTAATTGCCATGTGGCCGTTATCTACCAAACGTACTCCGAATTCTGTACATTTATATCTCACAAGCCATAACGCGCACCCTTCCCGAGCATTCTCCCTTAATTCATCGGAAAATAATTTAGCGTGAACTAATGTGATTGCTTCAATTCTGAAGCTGTTACGTGGCTTTAATAAGGTTCTTGTAAAATGTTATTTCTCGTCTCATCCCTCTATTTTATCTCTCTCACTTCGCTATTCGGGGCTGCATTTTTAAAGCAGGGCTTGGGGTGTTGCTAGTTGTTAATTGGTTTACGTGCAGGGCTTTGCAAACTTTACGCTTGCTTTGTTACTGTATTAAAGTAAAACTGAGAGACAGGTCTGGAACTCCAGTAATGTTTGTGCCTAATAATTAACCTCATCAGAATTTGACTAAATACAAAGCCATTTCGTCTGTTTT